>NC_072053.1:54251936-54551936 GCF_027791375.1 Indicator indicator | reverse complement strand
GTCTACAAACACATCATTTAAATAAAAAAAATTAAGCCAGTGATTAAAAATATTGTTTTTTCTTGATTGAAACAGCTTTAAGGAGAGGTAACAAAACAAAGCACATTTTGTGTCACATACACAAATTTCCTACCAAGTGCCTTAGTAACATTATACACAATCATGATAACTGTCCACTTGCCCAGCTCTTCAACCTTTAGTCACAACTACTCACATCCACAGACAAGCTTGAGCACTTGGAAATCTAAAACACTAAAAAAAGGAAAAAATTCCAAGCTGCCCACTCTGACCTCTATGCAAAGGAGTACCTGTCTGCCTAGTCTATGGCAGCTGTCACAGGAAAATGTACTCAGATTGTGCAGTCACTGACCTCATTGTCCAGGGTTAATCAACAGTCAGGTTTTGCTTCCCAATTCAGAACAGTTCTTCTACAGTCTTAGCTGGCCATACTTGCACAGCACTGACACAGAGCTCATGGTGCACAGGTGCTTTATGGTGCAAGTTAGTAGATCAAGCCTGCATCCATCACAACCAGAGGCATCCCCATCCCTCTGGTCAGGCAGTTGAACACCATGCCAGCAGCTGGCACTGATACTTGCCTGACGTGACCACAGTGACCCAGTTCAGGGAGCTCAATCTGTAATCCATTCCCACTTCCAGGCTGTGCTCAGGGTGGTGCCAGTGCCAGCACATGAAAAGCAGCAGGAAAACGCAGCTCAGCTGGTGAGGAACGAGACCACCCCATTCTCTGGTCCTCTCGTTAGGCTGGTTTAGCTAGCCTGTAAAAACAACCAGGCAGGCCAGCATGCAGGTAGGGCAGCAATGACCAGGAACTAGCACACCCTTAGGAAGAACAGTAATGTAAAGGTTTCTTTTTAAAGGAAAAAAGTGAGCAGAAGTAGACTAGCTTTATAAAAATCTTACCTGGAATGGGTATATTCCAGTTAATGTTATAGCTGGAAATAAATAAGCAGGAAAGCAAGTCTTCTTCTAGGCAGGACCACAAAGTAAATAGTACCAAAAAGCCTTTTCAAGTAAAAAGCAGCGAGAAAAGATGAGACATAAGGAACTAAGCTGTTCCCTGATGTGCTTTCCTTTCCCAGGGAATCGACAGCAATTCTGTACAGATGGCCCCACTCATGGAGATAAGCACATACTGCCAGAGTGATGATATACCAAAAAAATCCTAACTCTCATATCCAAATGTTTGAAGTTTATGCTAGCAGAAAAAACACACACACAAACAACCCCACACACAAAACCCCCAAAACAAGCAAACAAAAAACCCACAAAAAACAAACACACACATGCACAGAGAAATAAAAAAAAAAAAAACACCACAAAAAATTGCCGAAAGATAAAGAAAGCCCGAGACATGGTGAAATATCTATCTGTGGGATTATATCTGCATCATCTTCATTAAAGGTAACAGGAGCCATGTGTCCTGATAAAAGAATCAGAGTCATGAAGAAGAAAGGTATCAAAGGAAAGTTAAAACTTATTACCATCCAAGACACCCATGTTCTTTCTCTTAGGAAATAATGAACTGGCAATTTTGTTGATGAAGCTATTGAAAATGCTGAGTTCTTGGCCACAACACAGACCCACGTAAAAGACCCACTAATATTATTTTTGTCCGTTGAAAGGTCCCAGCCCTCAATCTATGTTAAACTTGGCAGAATGCTTTTAATTGTAAACCATGCCAGAACAGATTACAGTATTATCAACCACTGTGCAAGTTAGCTCCACCTAGTTATACCTACATAACTAGGCAAAGTAAGCATAGAACCAATCAAGAAACACCACAGACTACATGTGATAGTAAGTTTTAAGAATTGGCTTTCTCAGTCTTTCTTAGAAATACAGAAGTACAAAGGATCATGTTTGCAATAAAGTACAATCTTCTTAATCTGCAGAAAACTCTGCAATAGTGAACAAAGCTGGGACTTTCAGAAAGCAGAGAAAGAAGAGAATAGAAGAGAGGGCCCATATCGCTTCTCTGTAATCAGAAGACAGTTAAAAGTCTCCAAAAACTCCAGAAAATGAACACCCTTTCTCTGTCCCATGAGAGCAAGAATATCAACACAGTACAGCTTCAACACGCCATGTGACCTGGGAAAAAACATCCCTCTGTTACTCTGTTATCAGTTCCCATGATACATCAGCAGGTACTCCAAGTGAACATTTCTACAGGTACACACACTCAGTGCCTCAAGCCTTAGGAACAAGAGTCCAGAAGCCAATTTACATACCAGACAGAAAGCAGGGCTCCTCAAGTAACTTGTAAAATTTTAGAAACATGGTATTAGCTGCTCGCAAATAAAGATGAAGTAGAAACCAAGTATTCCCAGTATACCCATTCAGTTACAGGCTAACTTAACATCCAGTTTAAGTAAGAAGAATACAGAATGCTACTGTGTGTCGGTGTGAGCTGAAATTCCCCCCCCACCAACAATAACCAGGCTAACCCAGTCTGGAAGCAAATGAAGGCTGTATTTACAAGCAGAGTCTAAAATCTATGTTGAAATGCAATGAATATGTACAAATATACAAAATCCACAACATTTACAAATATATGCAATCAACAGAAAAGCACAACCAATTTCCCTTTGCTTTCCCCCAAAAGGGACCCTTCCAAAGGGGCCTCCCTCTCCCAGGAGCTTCCCCCCAGGCCCCCCTGGACAGAGAAGCAGAGTTTGTTAAGCAGAAAGTTGTTAACTTAGCTGCCAAGGTCAGTGCGTGTTATCTTCAGCCAGAAGAGAAGAAGAAAACAGCAGCCAGACAGCCCAGCAACTGCCCCCACTGCCGAACGCAGAATGTGCAGAGTGCCCACTTTGTTTTGGGTAATAGTTCTTAAACATTTCTATCTATCCAATGGAAGTGTTTAGAACAATCGTTATTTTGCTTTCTTACACCCAATAGTGACTTATTTACATTCTTTCACTTTCTCTGTTTTGAACTTTGCAAGGAAAAACTAAAAAGACAGTTTCAAACCATCACATACTGCCCAGTGCAATGTTTTTTAATTTCCAAAGGCTCATTCCTCTTCATAATTCATCAGAAAATTCAACTGAACTGTTCATTGCAATCAGGTGTTAAGCATTTGTAATTTACACTGTCTGTGAACTCTTCCAACCTTTGAATATGTCACACAGTATTTTTTTAGGTTAATTCCAGGCAACGCCACCTAAGCTTCCTAAAAAAACAAGCATGCTTGCACCTGCAAAGCACAGTACTGGGGAAGAATTGCTGTAGGAGAGAGTGGTACACCACTACATTGTAAGGTCCCTGATGTTGGTGGTCAATGCATGCACTAGTCTAGACAGATGTGAAATGATGCTGCTTCTTTAACAGCATTGCCTCTTGAAGCAGAAAGTGTCCGTCGCATTAGTTTGCGTAATCACAAGAGAATAAGGGGAAGGAAATAAAACATCATAATCAAGAGAATAAGGTTGCAGACTGTCATGTGGACTACTCAGTATGGTGTTCTACAGCAATCCTAAACCATATGAACTATTCTGGATTTGGGTAAAAAGCACCTAGTACAAGAGCATGTGCCACAATAACAAAAATCCCAAACTCAAATACACTAAATATATAACACTTCTAGTGCAAAAAGGGACAACATTCTTAAGCACTACACTATGTCTGAAAACTTTGAAAAAGAGATAAAACTCATCTAAGATATCCACTGGATCTTTATCGGTGTCATGCAACGGTTTCCTTCAATTTCACAAACTTGGTCTTGACACAGTTTATTTTCCATATTCACACTGACCACATTTCAAAGACAAATCTCAAAGTTCACTCTTCTGGAGGCAACCAACCTTTCAATTGCCAGTCTGTAAATTCATCCGTAAACACTGTAAATCTAGTTTATCAAATTTGTTTCTCGGCGTTTTCATTCTTCATTGTATTTAAAAACTGTACCATTCCAAGCTCTGAAGTGCAATGCTAAATATACCAATGTCTTAAAGTCTCCTCTGTCAAGAGGCTTCTTCCCTCAGCTTCACCATCTTTGCATCCCTTCCTCATTTTACAACAGTGTATCAGTCATCTCTTTGAATACAGGGATGAGAACTGTAAAACAAGATACAGCAAAGTATTTCACAAGGATATGGGGAGATACCTAAGATCCATTTGTAGTATTAGCCTGTTCATAACTGCAACAAAACCAACAGGAATGTTAGCTAACAACTAACCAAAGCATGAAGGCAGCACTTTATCTGCACTACCCCCTACGTGATGAAATCTTTGAGTTTAACAACACCATTTGTATTAGACTCCTTGAGAGAGGTCTTTCTATCCAGTTCTACTAAATTTCACATTACTCCAGAATTCAGTGCATAATGAAGACATGCAACAAAACAGTTTACGCTTGAAGAGCTTTAGGCTTTGTCCGTGCTTCTCCCAGCTTCTGCCTAGCTCAGACATGAATTAGTGATGGTTAAGGACGATCTACTACACTGCGTGGTAAGTCAATGAATGTTTTTCAGGTTCCTGCAATGGGGTCAAACTACAGTTTGAGAAACAACAGTCTTATTTCAGCCAGAGCTCCTATACAAGCTGCTACTGTCTAGAAACACTACTGAGCCACTGCCTTAACTGGCATTTTTTCTTTGGAATATAAAATTAGATCAACAAGTTGCACAGTTTTGCTGAGTCAGTTAAAAACAGGACACCTTGCCATTAAACTCTCCTGTGGTTCTCATAGAAAACATGCATTTTCCTCCAAAAACCCACCCCCCTTTGATATCTGATCAACTGCAAGAACCATTTGTCAAGGTTACTCCAGAACAACTGCACCATCTGTCATTCTCCTAATTTCAAGTTTAACTTCCTTGTTAGTTAATGTTCTTCTGCCTTTGTAGTGAAGTGACGCTTTATCTCTGTTCTTCCTACATACTTGAATTAGATTTATGGAAGCAATCACAACTCCATGCAGACTGAGATTTCACAGTGCTATCAGCTCATCTGGGTGCACACTGCTGCCATAAATTAGATATCAGTTGGGTTTTTTGCCCTTGACAGCACTGCTGCATAAAAACAAACAAACAAAAAAAACCCCAAAAACCAAAACCCACCAAGAAACATAGCAGAGGAAAGTGATACTGCTCTTTTCAGTCACCAACAATGTGAATTGAGCTTGGCACATAGCTCTCAGGAAAACTTGGCCTCCACCTCACTTTTCCTGAACTAAAAGGGCCAATTTCTGCTTGGTACACACAGCTAAAGCAGACAATAAACAGGAATGAAAAAATGAAACACTAAAAAAATCTCATTAAACATAGAAGGACAAAAAAAGCAAAGCCCAGAAAGACAGAATCAAAGTTTTTGCACATGCCTAAGATACTGCCTCCAGTACTGATTGTGCATCACTGGGCCTGGCCACAAGAGAAACTGAAGATGAGCATTTTTATCTGCTTCCTGATGGATTTTAAATTTACAAAGTTTTATGCATTTGAACTGAAGGCACGGAAAAAAAATCAGCAAGCTCTAATTTTAATTACACTTCATTTAAAAAAGCTACAAAGCAGGCATTATTCTCCCCCACAGCAAGGAATAAAGGACCAAGCAGTTATACCCCAAAAGCGTCTGCACCTCTTGTGCTTTTCATGCAGCAAATAGCCGATTTTATAAGGCTGTAATTGTCAGCAGTAGCACTGTGCAATCAGCTGCACGTTGCTATGTGTTTGCCAAAAGGAGGCCTTTTGAGGCACGGCTGGGAGGTAAAGTGACTTGAGGCACAGAGTAATTCTCCCCACTATACTTCCCCCCACCATACTTCCCAGTTAAGACTTTTTTTTTTTTTCAGTGCCTGCATAAGCACTAGGGACAGGAACTGCAGGCCGGTGTGGAATAACCGACTTCTCCTCTGAGAGGTGACAGGTCTGATACAATATTTACACAGTTCAACAGCACAGAAAATGTCCTTCACAATAATTCTGAATTTCACAATTTTCAACTCTTCAAAAAAAAAAATCCCCAAAAAACACATACAATGAGGTTTCTTGCTCAAACAGCAATTTTGTGGCCAGTGTTTTCAGGTTCCTTTTACTCCTGAAAGACTCATATAGACCACTAAATTTACTTTAATTATCATGGTCTACTGGAATTTGCATATATGTAGTTATAGAAGCAGGGAATTCCACATTTGTAGTATTTATCTTTGTGCTTGTAAACAGGAAATGGTACTGCAGAGGTTTGCATCTTCTGCATCTTCAGCAGTTACCTCTGAAAAGGAAGTTAAACACATGCCTTTTAATGGACCAGTGGAGATGAGGTTACAGCAAGAAAAATTTAAGAGGACAGAAATTACAGATTTTGACATATTATAAAGTTTTGTACCTTGTACACAATACTTTGAGCCTTACCAGACCCTCTTTTACATTGCTCCTCTGCCCCTTAACCTACTAATCTGATAATTCATAAGAAACAAATATTACACCGTAGTATTATTAAAGAGGGTTGGCTTGGGTTTTAAATATGATTATTTTGAAAGGAAGTATCACCTCAAAAGAACTTCACTTCCTGTGCATCTCACAACAAAATTTGACAATACTCACACAATTTTAGTCCATTGGCTAGCTAGCATGACTAGTTTGTGAAGCCTGAAGAGCACCATGAAGGCCAAATTCTAGTTGCCATCCAAATATTTTTTGCGTTTAAGTGCAATGTAGTCACAGTCACGGTGTGACAAAAGATGACAAAGATCCTTACTAGTTCTAACCAGCAGCATTTCTGGAAACTGACACGCAAACAACCAAATACACATCACTGTGCATGCAGGGATTTATGTTCTGCCTACAGACTTCCTGCTTACTACAGAAATCAGTTTCCAGTTTAAAATTGTTAGGTACCTCTTCCTGTTTTTTAAGACAACAAGAATCTAAAAATTGAAAACCACAGCATGACGTAAATACCATTCTTCAATGGAAAAACTTTGGTTCAGCAACGTGCACCTCTTTCAGGAAGGCATGTAGAAGTTTAAAGTAAAAAAAAAAAACAACAACAAAAAAAACCAACAACCAAACCCAAAAAACCCCCAAACAAATCCAAGACCAAACAAATGTAAAAAAACCCCAAACCAAGGCAACAAAAAAACCCCAAAACCCCTCAACACTCCAAACACAGCCCTCCCCCGCCAAAATGAGGAGCGAGCTATTTGTGAGGCTAACATCCCTTCAATTCACATTAAACAGATGCAGTATCTATCTGTACCACAACATTGTTTAGGGACCTCTCCCAATTATTTAAGTAAACCCATGTAGCACCTCCCAAGCAAGGCCAGTCACAAGAAGGTGAAAAAAAGTATTTTTATTAGCTTGATCTGGATTCAAAGTCTTTACCTGCATGCTCACTGTGGTGAGGTTTTTAATATTGATGAACCTGAATTCGTGTCTTTTGGGCAGACTGAAGTAAAAGCACTGCAGTGGGGTGTTTAAAATGCACAGTCACACCACCTGCAACTGCAGGCAGAATTAAAATGAGCAAAATAGCTTTAGTAAATGCGTTGCTCCTTCATGATAATCTTTACTATCCCTTGAAATTTCACGGTTGGATGATTACTTGACACATCTTAGGTAGCCTGCATTTGAACAATGCAAGTATTACTTCAAATTTGTGCATGCAATGCAACATATAAAATGATAAGAATCACAATATTCTTATACAGTCTGTATTAAAACCAACACTAGATCCACAGGTCTCACAAGACTGTTTGGGCACAACCTTTTAAGATAAACCAACCTGAACAGCCACGAACATATCAGCAGAAATCACATACAGGCAAGGCAAATAAGGGTGATCCTATTAGTATTCCAACCCCCAACTTTCTTTTTTCTTATACTCCCCAAGCGTAAGTCAGAACAAACCAAAGAATGGGATAAAACTCAAACATTCTGGGGAAAGGACATGGACCATGTATTACTTTTTCTATAAAAGTACTGTGAAATACCAGAAAACTATAAAGTGTGGGATATTTTTTTCCGCCCAGGCACACCATTACCACTTCTCCTTGTCTTCAACGAAACTAGGTTTTATGTTATGCAGTATTTAAGACTTCACAATTAGTTTCAATCAAAAATTTAATTCACACAACCCATTTACTTTCTTCAAGACACTTCTCTCAAATCACTTTCATATTCAAATGATTTCTTTTTAATTCTAGTTACTGTCAGAAGTATTGTAATAAAGGCTGCTAAATAATTTACAAGGGAAGACAGTTAAGATTATTAAAATTTTGGAGTATTTTCATCTTCACTGAGCTTCCTCACAGAGCCAGTTGGCCTAGGAACCTCAGGATCCACTCACTCAAACACTCCTCTGTCAATAAAAACTAATCTGTTTATTCACCTCGTTTGCTGCATGATTGCTGCTAAATAAGAGGAAATAAAAAATATTCTTCCTGAACAAGAGGAAAAATAGGTTGATTTTGCAGAATGGAACCTTTTGTCATTGATTAGCTCTGATATTAAACCACAGTTTAGGTTCCCAAATGAACGCAGGAAATTTTAAAGTCCAAAGTGTTTTTAGTATTCACTGCTTTCTGACTTTTGAGCCTCAGGGTTGACATTTGCACCTATATTTATATCCAAACATAATGATGAAAAACCTGCCTAAGGGGTAAGGGAGAATGGAAATCAATAAGATTTACAAGAGGATATTCAAGCGATCCTGGAAATTTAAGTTTAAGAAGAAGTTAGAAACACTAAACTAAACCATACAACAGCTGTCCTGAGATTTGCTTACTCTTATGACAACACTTTGCAGTAGAATAATCCCAATTTCTTAAACTGATGCTGAAGTGCAAGCTTTGGCTTTTTTAAATAACTGCATTCCATTTTTAAAGCAAAAACCCTAACAAACAGTCACAGTGTTTCACTGTCCCAGCGTTTTGCTGTCCCCTTCTATTTTCTCAAAACAGGAGATGAAACCAATGAGCTGCTTCTTAGTTTCCTTTACTTTTTTCAAGGATAAACTACAGCAGAGTTTAACATACTTTTTATATTCTTAAAATATTACAGGTTTAGACTGCATGCCAAGTTTATATAGAATTAAAATGAATAAAAACAACCTCAGCACTGTAATACCTTGCCTGCAACTGATCACATAAATATACCATTTTCAAACTGAATTCCATTAGCAATATTCTGCCAATTAAAAAAATAGTATTTGTGGTCGGTTTGGGTTTTTGCAGGGTTTATTTTTTTTGTTTGTTTCTTTGTCTATATAACATTATTCAGTGTTTGCATTTCCCTGTACTGTAAAAATGAAATGTTTGGTCTTCACTACTGTGTTCTGGAGCTAACATGTGATTACCAAAGTATGTTTGTTTGGAAAAACCCCTATGTATTTAAACATTTCTTTAAAAACTGGCCTAAGGATAATGGTTCTATTTTACAAATAATAGTGACCAAACATTGCATTGCCACTTTCTCTTCAAAATAAACACAAGAGGTTACATAAACCTTAACACCTTCCAAACCAGAATACTGTCATTGCCTTCTCCCTGAAGACCCTTAAGAAAAAATGAAGACCCAGATCTAGAAATTATTTTCCTCTGTAAACCACATTATCACTGCCTCTATGCAATGCATAGGTTTATTTTCAAGAGTCCAGAAAGCCAAATCTCAATTTTAGAACACTTTATGTGTTCCTGCCAAAAAGAACAGAAATCACATCAAACAATTTTATGTATCCAAACAAAAGATTTAGATAACAGAACCTAAACTTATGGTTTAATATAACATGTCATTCTAAGAGGATATTCAGTAAGTTAATATGACTTTGCTGTCCAGCACAGCTTATTATTTTAGATGTTTGAGAAAGAAAACTCAAAACGCTATGTGAAAATATAAGTACACATCATTATGCATCTGTACAAGTCACGACTACAAGCTTGTACCTAAAAGGGGTGAAGTTTACTTTAAATACAATTCAATAAAACGTCTGGTAACATGGAGGATTTTGTTAGGCTTTTTTTTTTTTTTTAAGAAAAATGTTGTATTTCTAAGTTCCTCACAATGCCAGTACCTTGTTTGCAACATTAGCTGTTACTGGGTCCTTCACTGGAAAGGTAGACACAAAGACATACGATAATCTGCCTCACATACACTGCTCTGCGGTACGTGAACACTGATCCTAAGCTTTGAAATCACCAAGATGACACTAGAAAAGGATTATACTAGACTGGTGTGTTAAAATGCCATTGGATTCCCCTTTGAAGAAAGGGGGAAAACGATGAAAAGGACTTCTACATAACACAATTCGTTGTTCCAATAGTTCTAAACACCGAAAGCACTGGAAATAAGGCATAACTAACAGCTTCAGCTCGGAGATCTCTACACAGCATTCAAGAACCAAGGATCGAACAGACAGTGCTTTATCTGCAGCCCCCTGCTCACATCCCCTGATCTGACTTCCAGCTCCGATAGCGATGCCCAGAAAATGATCTTCATCCCAGCACGAAGGATGAAGTACAGTTAGACTTTTCCTAATTTCTTTAATCGTGTTACTAAAACGAAACCAATATGCAATACATACGACGGAGTTCTTCACTACTACACAATGAGAACTTCTGTCTTACAAACCCACCACGTTTCCAGCTACCCGCCGGGCTGCCAGCACCAAGCCCTACAATTTCACAGCTGCCCCTGTGCCCCGAAGGCAGCAGGTAAGCTCGCGGGCACTGCACGACATCTTCATGGGCCCCAAGCCGAAAAGGTACCAACCGGGAACTGCTCCGGTACAAAATCCCATGGGGCCCACATAAAAAAAAAGCAAGTATGCCAAGGCTTAAAATTCAACTCCCTTTGCCGTCTTCGCGTGGCAAGGCTCAAGCGGCAAAAGCTGTGCCGCCGCCCCGCCGCACACAGCAGAAGCGGCTCCCACAGCCCAGACCCGCCGCCAGCCCGCACCCACCTGCCGAGGTCCTCGCCCGTCTCGTAGTGCTCCTCGAGGTTCTCCTGTCTGAACACCGTCATGGTCGCCGCCTCGCCGCCGCCGAGTTCAGCCCCTACTCGGCGCCCTCATCACAAGCACCCCAGAGCAGCCCCACGCCCGGCTGCGCGCCCTGCGGAGAAGCGCGGAGGTTAGCGCCCCTGCCCGCGGCCGGGCACCGTCCCTCGCGGCTCTGGGACCATTCCCCGCCCTCCACACCGCCGAAGGACCGGCACCGGCAGGCTGGTGAACGCCTCGCCTGCCCAGACGACGGGAGAAGAAAGCGGCACCCTCTGCCCCCGCCCCTTCCCCGGCAGCTGCACCCCCGCCCACTCGTGGCGACTGCCGGCGCCCAGCCGGCCGGTTCATTCCTCTATGGCTCCGTTGCGCGATAAAGCGGGATGAGCCGCTGGGCCTGCGGTAGGAGTCCCGGACATCCACGCACCCGACCTCTCAGAGAGGCGGGAGATCCCCTCCACACTACAGGGCAGGGGCTCGCGGTGCCGGTAACGTTCGCCTGCCGCGGTGGCGCTGCCCGCTCCCTCGCTCACCCTCTTGCCGCTCACCCGCCACTGCTGCCGCTCGTGCCGCCGCGGCGCCCCGGCCGCTACACGACCTGTGAGGCGGCGACAGCGCCCCGGCCGTTCGCGGCCGGCGCGCAGGCACCGCGCTACGCTGCCGCGCGCGGCTCCGCCGCCTGGCCAATGGGGAGCCGCCCCCCACCCTTCGCCGAGGCCTGCTCTGCTGCGCGGCGCTCCGCTTCGCTCTGCCCCGCTGTCGCCGGGCGCCACCGCCAGGTGCGCCCCCACCCCCCCGTGCCGGCGGCGGAGGGGAAGAAGGGCGAGGGGCGGAGAGAGCGGACCCCGCATGCCCCCTCCTCACTCTCCCACCCATGCTCTCTGCTTAGGCCTGAGGTGGCTCGCGGCGCAGCCATTGTGTACGCTCCCGCTATCTGTGTCTATCTGCAGCCTGCGCCTTTCTTTCCCTCCACCCCCCGACTCCCTGTCGCTCAGTGGCTGCGCCCTTGCCCATGGCAGGGTTAAGCGCCTGGAACAGCCAAAGGGCTAGTGGCCTCCGCCCTGCTTTCACTCACCGCTGGCACCTTGCTCGGTCAAAAAGCGCACCCGCAAGAGAAAGCGGGACGGTGTTGCAAAGGGCACTGTCTTGCCCGCCCGTCCGCAGGCCATTGCTGCCCGTCGCTCCGCGCCGACACCCGCCCTCAATTCCTTATCCGCCGCCCCAGGAGCTCCCCCGGAGCCCGCCAGCAGCGTTGGGCGCAGGTCTGTCGTAGCCCTGCACGCGTGCTCACCAGGGAGCGCCGAGCACTCGGCGTGCACAAAGCGCGCCCAGCGCGGAGGCGTCGTTGCTCTTGGGCACTTCACAGAGTAAACATGTAAGTACTGTTTGCAGGCATCTTTCTATCACCAGGCAACAACGACGATTTTTTTTTTTTAATAGAAAATAAATCAAGTTTTCTCTGTGGAGTCCCGATCCTTGTATTTGACATTTGTTAACGTTCCTTATCTTGACGTGTGCTGCTCCGATTCAGCTCTCCCAGTGCACCATGTTGGCTGGAGTACATTGGTTCCATGCCAAGTTGAAACTTCAAGTACTACTTCATTTGGGATGTGCGTGGGGATTTTTGGGTTACTACGTTTGATCCCCCTGCTCCGCCCACGTTGTCCAGCCCGTGGTTAGTACGTGATGTAAGGTAACTGAGCAGCTTCTAACTTCCATCTCAACATTTTTGAGACCTCTCAGAAAGAGAACTCATCGAAGGTGGTAAAACGTTCAATGTTGTTACATGATTTTACTTTATTTTGCATTCGAGAGAGCCCGGTCTTCTTCAAGTACAGGACAGCATGTACAGGAACTGTGAAATTTTCCGAGGGAGTTACAGCATGACCTTAGGCAAGTGCCAGAAATTCTTCTGCCTTCACCAGTGTCATCTGTAAGTTGGAGGGAGGGCATTTGAATGGATTCCTGGATATGAAGTTGTGTATGGGGGGATAAACTTCAAAGAGAGCAGTGTGGTACCCCAGGAGTGTGCACCTTTCACTATTTCATGTATAGCCAGGCATGCAGGAGTGTTATGATGCGCTCTCATTTTCAGCCCCATCTTCTACATGTACCTCTAATAGTTTCTCAAAGTCATGACTCCTGTGATTAAGGTTCTCGGAATTTTAACACCTCTCAATGTTTTTAACAAACACAGGATACAAGTTCAAAATACCATTTTTGTTTTAATGAGTCCTACCTCTGCTGAAATTTAGAAAAAGCGCTGGAGCCAATCCATGAAATCTGAAGCACTGTAACCATGGTTGATCTTCAGATGTTTTTCACATCTTTGTTTCAGAATTTTTTTTTTTATTATGGTCTTGATATTATGCAATATTAACATTCATTATAACTTGCATATATTTTGCATTGCCAGCACTATTGAAACACACAGTTCAGCATTACTTCTTACGACCCAGCCCTGCTTCAACTGAATCAATTGAGATTTCACTATTGATTCAAGTAAAAGCATGTACATATTAGAATCAGTATGCCATAACTGAGATGATGACTGAGATGCATAGGATCAGCAAAAGAAATTAATTAAAATGTTTCCCCTTTCACTTAATAACCCTATCTGAAAGGGGAAATCTTGCTCTTATTATATGTCTGGGATTCCAGAATCCTGTTCAGGCACCTTAGTGGATTTTAGGGTTGTGTTGGAATACTCTTGAGGCAGCAGCAAGTCACCATGTCATGTGCATGAGGGGAAGTGAAGTCATGTTCCACAAGTGAAAACAGCTGAGGGGACATGTCACTGCTCTGGTATACACAGGTACAAAAGAAGATGTTTTCCATCTGAAACACCATTCATGTTTCTTCTGCGAAATACTCATCTGGTTGTGTTTGATGAAGTCCACTTTGAAAGGCCTTGCCTATTTCTGGTGTCACTCATCTTGCAATCTGGTAACACTTAATCTAAGTTAAAACCCAACTGTATTGCTGGTTGGGCATAATGATCTTTGTAAGGTCTTTTCCAACCATAGTAATTCTGCATGACTTTTGTGAGAATTGGATTCCACATGTAGTAAATGGGGAAAATAATTTTAAATTGCTATTGAATGTGCATTCAGCAATTGGTGTAAGCATAAACTGTGGTTTATGCTTACAGGTTTAATAGCACATTGGATGAGATCCAATCCTAATAGACTAAGCAGCAAAATCTCTGTGATTTCATGGTTCCATGATTCCAAGCCAATGTGTATTTTTTGTTTATTGTAATATAATAGGAATAGTAAAGTGAGGTTAACTCCTTACTTATACTGTTGTAAATCTTACAGGTGTTAGTGAGATTATTTCAGTGTGAAAGAGGATCAGGAGCAAGATGAACAACAAATGTATTTTCAAAGGATTGGTACCTACCAGCTTACTATGTCAAGTGCTTCATGTATATTTTTCTGTGTAGAAAACCAAGTGTTCTGTTTCTCAATAAATATTACAAGGAATTCAGATTCACAGAAAGCATCTTCATGTCCAAGCAGTGTTAACTGAACGGAAAGCTATTTCTGTATGCCACGTGATTCATAGCATTCTTCAGTCACTTTGTTACTGAAACAACACAGCCATCTCTACATAAAGTTAAGACAGGGTAGGATATTAAGTTTATTGTTTGAGGACAAATTTCTTCAAGTTCACTGCCTGATTTCTTTCTGTCATCCCAATAATATGTCTCACCTAATGATGTAAGATGGTAAGTTATGGCATAGAACATAAATTACTTAGGCTATTATTTCTTCTGTGTATAGTTTTTAAGAGATCAGCATTTATTTTTGACATGACTGTAAAATCAATTTCTCGGGTTGTGTGTGATGTTTTCTGTGCTAAATCGTAGGTTTCTCATACCTATTTTAATTTCTCACAAGGCGATCTGTTTGCTATCACTGTGAGTTACTATTCCATATCCTTCAGGGACACGAAGGATAACACTGGAATGGGAGGCTGACTGTTAGTGTCACAGAGCCACTCAGTTTTGGTAAACCCAAAGTATTTTTCCTGCAAAAGGAGCTCCAGATGTGTCAATGGCTGCTGTGATTTGGGCTCACATCCATCAGAAAGTAGATTGAACCCGTCAGTTGATTTCACAAAGGCCTGAAGCTTCTGACAAGGCAAGAATCTGTAGCTGTACAAACCAGTATTTTTAGCAGTGTAAGTGGACTCAACCAAGTGGTGTGAAGTAAATTTTACAATCTGGAAAAATCATTCCTTAGCATTTAAATTAATAAAAAAACTTATTAATTTGTTAAGAATGGCTAAAATTCATTTAACTCTTGTGTTTTGGAAGCCACACAGGAGTCAAGTTCATAGAAAATTACTGTCATTGCTCTTCTGAAAGCAGCATAGAAAGGTTAACGCCTTTATATTCTTTAGGTATTCATGTCAGTTCCTCATTAAAGAAAATATTTATTTCATCTTCTGAGAGTAACAGCTAATCTAGGATCTTATAATTCGTGTATTTATTCATCAGGGGCCCATATCACATGTACCTCTTGTCAAACAAAGCCTCTGTTTGACAAGGTAGTTAATTGAATGCCTGGCTTGGACCAGCTACATATATTTTAGCATCTCCCTGAATTAAAGCCCAAACGCAGAGTCATTCTAGTATGCCATTCCTTCTGTGGCAGTGCCCTCATGGGACAGCTCTTCACGGGAAATATCAAGCTGTAAATGGAAAAAGGAAGACACATCTGTAGTGGTTGGATCTTCCCCCAAATTAAGATTATGAAAGACTAACAAATGATGTAAGGCTAACCACTAACCAGACTCAGAACTAACAGCAATTACAGCTCTTTAACTTAAATTTCCTATAACTGTTCTCCCATGTAGGTTTTGTCACTGTATTGTTCCTTATGTACTTGATAGAAAACAAAATTGCAAATTATTAAATTTTTGGCAGAACTGTTTCTTTCTGGAAAGTGTTTACTTTAAGTCAAAACATTCTGACAAAAATTTTGTTAATGTGCAATTTCAGTAAGGTGAATGTGTATTTTGTAACATTTACTTAGACTATTACATAATATATGACATAATATAATCTATCTTTATGTTTCAAATAAGATTACATATTCCATGAAATAAAATATACTCAAATGTAGCACGAGTAAGTCTTTTGGAATTTTTTGCTTTTTAATTCTGGGCTTAAAGAGTTTGATCTCCTATGAAACCAAAACCAATCAAATAGGTAACATCATATTTGGTAAATTTTCTTCAGTGAGGTCAAAGAATAACCCAAGCTTACATTTGAAAGAAAAAATCAAGAAAGCACATGATGGAAGTCCTTGATAATTCTCACACTACTTCAAGGAAAACTAACTACAGGGAAATCAAAGGCCATATTTGTACAGTATATTGTACTATAAACCTTTAACTTGACTGACATCTCCATATTGTGATATGTGTGTTTAAAAGTAATTTGTAACATTTACTATCATAAAACAACGGTCTTTGCATCAGTTTCCTGCACAACATGCACTATAATTCCTACTGCTGAGCTTTGAAATACAAATGTTCAGCAGACCTTTCAGTCATACATACTGTGAAAGTATATTTACTTGGAGCTTCCAGAGGTAATGGATGACAGGATGAGGTAGCACTTCCTGTCGTGACTTTGTGTCTGTTTCTTCTTTTTCTAAGGGAGGTTGTACAATCCAAGTCATACAAACAAAAAAGTGGAAGTATATACACAAAAGAAAAAAGAAAAGTTAGTGAGGGTAATTCAATTTATATAACAACTTCCATTCAGTGTTCTCTAAATGCTTTGAAGATATCTTAATTAGGCTTTGTTACACTTGTGTAGCAGTGAGGGATGTTAAGCCCATTATGTTTATAGATGCTGAGCGGGCACTCACTGCACTTCTCACAGGTGGGAATCAGCTTTAAAGAAAGCCATGTGAAGTATAGAGAGGTTGGTGGGATAGTTCCAGTGGCAGTATCTTTTGGTGCTGTAGTCATCCAATCCTCTCTTACTACTTTCCTGCTGACGTCAGCTGTTGGAAGGGGAACTGTTGGCCCTGGCGCACTGCCTGGCAAAGCCAATTGTGGGTTCAAATTCCTTTGGCATAGTATGGTAATGCTATGTGGTCATAGCCCTGTCTTTAGAAATAATTGCTGAGTAGCATATAATGTAATCATTTCACTGATAAGGCATTGGAAATGCAGGCTGGATGTAGGATTTAACCCCAAAACCATGGATGTATATTTAAATGTTGGAAGCAATGTTTCTTTTTTTACTTTTTAGTTAAACATGACTAGACCAACTAAACACGAGAATGTCTGTAGGATCAGTTTGACTTGCACAATATTGCACTTGAAGTGAGTGATGATGACTGAAAAAAAGCTGCTATCCTAACACTTAACTCTTTATTCTAGTTAGCCCCTAAGACTGCTTCTGTCATTTACTGTGAGCCAAAACACCTTACATGATGGTGTTTACTTTGAGGATGAACTGTGGAAAACTGAAAATAAATGCATTAATGCTTCTAACTGCTGCCCCAGATTATTCCTGTCTCAGTAGGTCTGGCATGACTGATACATTGCTAAGAGGCACATTAAATAACCTCATTACTATAGCCAGCATTATTGTGTTGTCTCTTTCTGAAAGAATATTTACCAAGGGAATCTCGGAATCTGTATACTGTGCTGATCCAAAGTTTTGTCTTCCCACTGGCGCTTGCATGTGCCTATCACAATTTTTGTAGAAGAGTTCTTAAGACAAGACTAGTGCTAAGACAGCACAGACACAGCAGGTGATATTTAAAGGTAAAGGTGTCGGAGACTAGTGCATGATACAGGTTCCTCAAAATACTGGGTCACCAGGGGCAGCAGTATGAAAATCATGCGATGAAATGAATTTATCATCTGCCTAGCACACTAACTAGCTACAGAGGAGCATTAAGACACTCTCCAGCTGTGGTAAAATGCCTCTGTGCACAATCATTATCATAGGAAAAATGCTTGTTTTGTAGCATTTGTTCAGTATATTTGGGCATTTCCAAAAGCAAAACATCTCTAAATATGAATCTACAGCAAATATGTCTGCATGGAGTTGTCATCTAGATGCTTGGGAGATAGAGTAATCATGATTGGCGTGTTACAAGCCCATACATTCCATCTGCTTATCTTACCTACACATACAGTAGGCAATTAAACATTTGTGCCCTCATTTGAAGTTTGTGCTCACCTGCCTTTGCATGTGATTCCTTTGTGCTGGTACTGCCCATGACACTGATGCTGCAGAATGATTTTGTGTCCATGCTGTGCAGAGGGCTAGGTAGGACCACAAGTATGTTTTACAAACTGGTAGATTCACCAAGCAAAAGGTGGAAAAACGTACGAGGGGCTTTTGTTGTGTAAGTAAGTCTTGATCTTGACTGTCTGATTAAGAGATACTCTGTACTGCTCAAGTGCTGTCATCTGCTCACTTGAGGTTCTCTGTGGTAGAGAAAAAAAATCTGTTCTGATGAAATGCCAGTTTCCGAGGTTGATCTCTAACTTCATCTGGCATAAAGAGCAATGGATGTGATGCTGAGCCATTGCCTGCTGAATTTTCATTGCCTACTAAATTTTCGTTGCCTGACCCTCTCCACTTCCTTTATTTCCCCTAGTTGGATTGTACACATAAGTATGTTCCACCTTGCTGTGAAAGGCTATGATAGCCTGCAGGGGATCAGAGAGTCATGATAGCACCTCTTTGCTGGGTAAAATCTAGGTGTAAAGACAGGGGGGAAAGGGCTCTGGGCTAAAAGTAATTTCCAAGCAAGGGAGGATGCAACTGTGTTTGTGGAGCGCCATCAGTGAGTACCTCCCATGTGGTATGATGCAGAGTCTGTTAAAAGGGGTAGAATCCATTTCCCCTAGCTGAATTAATTCTTCCTAGCATGCCTTTTAGTAATTTATTAATTTTGTATTGTGCCATTGATAAAGCTGAACAAGTTACTTAATGAGTTCAGCTAGTAGGATGGAGAGATCATTTGTTTCGTTGGGTGGTTATGTTACTTCTGTGCAATTTTCGAAGGAAAAGCATAAAGTATACCTATGTACTTAACTGCCCCATTAGAGTTTTGCATCCTGAGTCAAGAACCTTCCTTGTCCAAATACCCTAGAGGCTTGTCAGTGACAAATAGAACAGGTGTGACAAGTGGCATTACTCCTGTCATTGCCAAAACCAATATATTTTCATTAGTGATTATCATAGTTGCCCATTAGGATGGAAAATTCATGCAGAAATATGTACCCAACATTTTGAAAAGCAGATCTGGAGTTACAGATACTTGACATAGCACTGTGAACTCTGAATCTGGTGGAGTAATCCACTTCTCACATAGGTGCAGGCTGAAGTTTGTAATAACTCTGCTGGATGAGCATCCAAGGACACAGCACCCTGTAGAGTAAAGGGTGCTTAAACACTTGCTTTGAGAAAATCACTGCTTTTCAAAACCAGAGTTTTCTGACTTCAAGATATAGGAAGTAGCATGGATTTCTCCACCACTGAAATATAGATTGTTATTTTAGTATTCTCAGCATAAAAACATGATGATTTATTTGTAATCATGTTACAAAACAGATACATTGTTTACATGTGTATTGCTTACATAGATACAATTGTATCCATAAAGCACTGATAATGGAAAGTAAGCAGTCAAAACATTATGTTCCTGAATGAACAATGGTGTGTCTTGTGCCTGAAACTGTATTTAGTCGCTAATTTAGCTGACAGGCAAGGAGTTGTGTCATGCAGGTCTTTTTTTCTTTTGATTTTAAGCTATCACGTTGTTGCAAAGACTTAATGCATAACACTGTGCAAAGCCTTTTTCCCCCTCCTTTTCCCAGTACATTCTCTTTTACCAAGTAGCAACTTTTATTTTTATTAGAAAAAGACATTTTAGTTTTTAAAAAACCTCCAATATTTAGAAAACAAAAATATTTTACAAGCCAGCCAATAAGATAGTTGCATGAAAGAACAACAAAGACGTCAAAAGAAATTCAGAATAAAACCTAGAAATTGCTACTGAAATCACACTGAATGTTTTCAAGGGAACAGGCAGCTCCAAATCCAGGGAAGTGAGGTGGGTGGGTTGGTGGCTTGGCTGTATGACCAGGACCTCTGTCTCTGGGGTGAGAGAAGCGCTGATGGAAAAAGACTGGGACTGAAGAAGGAGGAAGTTCATGTCTCTTCAATGCTCTTGGTAGATCTGTAGCTGCATTGCTTTTTGTAAGTAGTGAGAACATGAAGAAATACTAGAGAACACCAGCCAAAATAAAGTGGAAAATGTTCAGTAATATTAAATATCAGAAAGTTATTCAGGGCTAGCTCTTCAGCTGGTGTAAATTAATGTAGGTAATTGTCTTGATCTTCTAAAGTAATGAAATGAGACTAACTTAAACAAGGTCAATGTTTAGCATGAATTAACTGTTTAATGTAATGATTTGCTTTGATTTGGGGGATTTAGTGTTAAAAAAAATATGTCTGAATCCAGTGGTGGAGAAATACAGCTAAATGCAGGGCTAGATAGTGGTAACTCTATGTATGTGCTTGCTTCCACCCCTCCCAGCAGATCCCAGTGGAGATTTGTAGAGCTGACACCCATAGTTAGCATGTATGATGAAGAGGTATAAGACCGCAGATGGATGAGCACTCATAGGCATCGCTGAAGATGACCGGACTGGAGGCATTTCAAACAGCATGCCCCATGCTTCCTCAGCATGCTGAGAATTCTCTTGGTTTCTCTGCACCTGTCAACACAAAAACTATTATGTTCTCCACCCCAAAACATCCAGATTAATAGAGGCTGGAGGTGAGGAGGGTTTGCTGATTACTGATGGTAATGATGGAGAGTGGGTGGTGATTGCACATTGCAGAAACCTAGAAGAAAGGCAGAATGATATAATTTCACCCTGGGAATCTATTGCTATGGCAACAAAGACCAGATTTTTTTTTTTTTAAATACAGTTCAATACAAAGGTGTTATAAAAACAGACACAAGATTTTTGACAAACATTTTCTTCTCTTTGCTTATAGTTTATTCATTTGTGTTGTCACTGAGATATTTGTAAGCATGAAAAATAAGTGTTTGCAGCCCACAGTCATTTCCCCTGAATGAAACAAAGTATTGTTGCGTTAGCTTTATTGACTTCGTATAAATTCGTGGCAAGAGTCCTTGTGGTGTTGATGTTCATTCTACAGACCACTTAAGAGTTTACATTCCATTTACAACTATTAAACTGTTTCTCCAGTTTAGCAAGATGTAACTGAGGTCAGGATTTGGCCCACACCATTTTCTATTTCATATAGATAAAGAATTAATGAAAACAATTACTTTTACTTAAAGCCACTGAAGTAGGTTTGGATGGCCATTACAAGACATTGTGCCAGCAGCATTTTGCTTCAGGAACTGCTGTGGCTTGGTCTGGTGAATAGGTACTTAGGGAGGGAACCTTCCACATTTTCTGCGTAAGAAAGGTTTGAGCTCTGATGTAACAATAAATGAAGGAACAGTGCTATTGACCCTTCTACAGGAAGAAGTGAGGCCTCTTGTCAGAAGGCCAAACAGAAATCCAGAAGCTGGATGAATACATGCCATCGTTGCCTGCCAAACCCCTGGGTTCACCAGTCTGAGTCTGCTAGAGACAAGCTGCTTGCACAGGGAGTAGTAACCAGTCCCGAGTTTCTTCCCTCTTCAGTGATTAAATAAGAATTACAAGTTACTAGCTAGAGGAGCCAACGATCAGCATGTAGTCAAGATTTGCTTCTGTGTTTCCCCTCAAATCATCTTTATTTTGTTCTTCTAGGCTTCATCCCCCCATTTTCCTAATGCTACACTAATATAATCACATTTGCAGTTTCTCTGCTCAGACATGTAAATTTCAATTACACACTCATGTTTACACTGCTTTAGCGCTACACCAGACATAGTGATGGCTTTTTTCCATTATATTGATCACGTGTTTTAAAATATGTGCAGGCTTTTCTTGAGACATTAAAATTAAGCTTTTCACATCTTGCTTCTGACAAAGAACTTGCCAAAAAGATCTCAGCTGCTGTGAGATACCTGAGCTCCAAGCACAGAAATCTCTGGGAACATCAGCAATATCAATAGTCAAATTACAAATGTAGTGAAGAAAAGCTGAATGCCTACAGCAAGAGGCACTGAATCAAGCAGCAGTTTATGTCTATATGAATAGTGTGAACAAAACATAAACAAACAAAACTTAAAACCAAAGCAAGAAACAGAGAAGAAACAAAAGAGAGCAAGGGACTCTTTTTGACAAGAGACAAGATTAAACACAGAGATGGGACTCTAAGGGCTTTTCCCTCCAACATGCAGAAAAGATGAGACAAGGATGCCGTTCTGTTTAAAAGTCAGGCTGCTCAGGTGCTGAAATACTGATACCCCACACTTTTACTATATTTTGCATACATTTATAGGAAATTAGATCACCAGGCACTGCTCACTGTTGGGTCATTTTGGGAAGATGGTTGGGGACCTTGTAACCTGTGTTTAGTACTGACCTTATTCAGGCAGCTCTGCAGCACCCATTTCCTGCAAACAGACCTAAGCATGTGTTGGGTGTCCTGAAGTTGAGAAGATAAGGACTTCTCAATTGAGGTGTGGCAGTCTTTGTCCAATTTTTGCTTCTCTCCTCAAGTGTTTTACCTATAAATTATGAATTTGATCAAAAGAGTCTGTCCTGCAGACAAAGTTTCTACCACACAATTGGTACTCACAGAAACTGCAACACTTCCTGGATGGAGAGTGACTGAATTATATTTTCACAACGCTGGAGAAGTGAAAGTTCTCAGAGCTCTTGCTGCACGAGGAACAGGGGTTATCTCGTGCACCTTTTTGGCCTGGCATTTGCTTTTAATATTTATTTTCTCCTCTTGCTTTCAAAACAATGTTAGTAGTTTTCCTGCTGGCAGGCCCTCTGGCAGGAGCCCCAGCCCTTCTGAAGTGAGCTGCATCCTTAGTACTGCTGCCAGTGTCAGCAGGGTGTCAGCTTCTCCTATCCCTTTGTGTTGCCAATGGAGCTTAAAATGAGCATAGCTTTTTTTACGTGTTTGGACAGGTAACTTCACACTGTGTTTTTTCAGAGGGTTGTTTTTTTGATGGGGCTTTTTTGTTATATTGCTTTTAAAACACTAATCACTGGAAGCTAAATTCACCTGTTCTGTTACTGTAAGCAATAATTTTATGGCAGGCATAAATCCATAAATCTGTGTTCTTCTAAGGCAGGTAGTTATTGGAGAAACCGAATACTCTTGAGTATTTTCAGTTTGCTGCTAGCTAAGCCTAACTTACAATGATACTTTTTTGAAACAAGCTGCACTCAGTATGAACTGATTTTTGTTTCATATCAAATGCTGGGAATTTAGGCAGCAGAGATTTCCCACCAACAAAAGAAAAGTAGCAATTTTACCTCCTGTTAAACAATACAGATTTACTCTGCCTTGTATCTGTGTAGGCTGCAGCAAAGGTGTAGGTTTTTTCTATGGAAAAGCCTTATTGAACAGAACAGGGAAGAAAATAGTAAGATTCCATAGAAATGTAGCAGCTAGTAGATTTGAACAGAGAATTATTCCCTGTTGCAGCACTTTCTAGGTTGTTCTGAGTATTCTGTAGAAAGCTTGTCATTCCCCATTAAACACCATAGGGACCGGAAGTAGCCCTGAGGGTTAGGAAGCACCATCCATTTCTTTGACTGCTGAAACTCATCATTTAGTCTGCTTTACATGGCTGTAGTTTCTCTGGAACCACAAGGCAATCCAAAACCTGAATTCCATTATGGTGTTGCACTTAACTTGAACCGCCACTGTTATCAAAAGGGTTTTCTGGCAAGCTTTACCTTGGTAGAAGGAGAAGACAAATGGGACCCTCATGCTTAAAATCAGCAATATAATCCACACTATACAGCTTTGCTACACTACTGCAGCATTTGGTACTGTTTAGGGGTCAGCAAATTAATATATTATTAGACAGGTGGGTTTTAACACATACCATAGTGTATGTACTATTTTAATACACATCATAATATATTTTATAGTGCTGAAATTATGTCTGCACATGGGCTGCAGAAGGAAATCCTACTGTACATTTAGTGATTGCACTCCCATGCGTGACACCTAGTCTACGCAATTCAGGTATCCTAGCAACCTCCATGAATCATGATCTTCGTTTCTCTGTGACTTGTTTATACAAAAAACACTGCTAGCATGGGTCCTGCCCTTCCACTCTTCACTGCAGTGAAGAGAAAGACTGCAAAAACGGTCCCACCAGCTCCAGCCTGAGTCACAGGGGAAAGATCATCTACTTTTGTACTCTGCAGCGTGAACTGCTTTGTGCTGGGTAACTGTACACCCATGGAGTTTTCTGACAGTTTCGCAGTTTTAATAATGAAAAGGCCGAAGCCTTCATTTCTGCAGTAACACAGAAAATAAGGAAATGTCACTTAAAACAATTCCTCTAATTTGTGTTTTCCTAAGAAAGAATTTAAGGATGTAAGCTGGCCTATGGGAAGTTAAACATTAGTTCTGGCATTATGCAGTGTGCAAGCCACCTCCACACTTCACACTTTCATTTATGGTGTTAACAGAGAGGCCAAAGATGTGAGTAATGCAGTGACTGCACCTGAACCAAGTATTTTGCTTCTAGGGAAATACTAACATACTTCACTGCTGAGCACTCCAGTGTGGTCACAGCTCTATTTTTTTAACAAGTATTTCCTCCTCACCCCAATGTGAAACTGGTAAAAGAAACACTTTGCTCACACGATTTTATTTACATGGGGCTCTGTTCTATCTGCTATATTTGTTATACGTGTTACATATTGTAAATAGCTGTGCCAGCTAGGCTGCAGTTCTTTACAGTCTGAACGGCTTTTCTTGTTTCTCAGCATGGTAGGGGCATCCTGAAATCTTCCAGGGAGGAATGTGTACCCTTCCTGACAGTGATTTCTTCATTCTGGAATTAAAGGTGTACTATCTAAAGGAGCCTAATGTTCCTGCGTTTTAAACTCTGTCCTTTAATGTCAATAGTGCATTTGTTCTTACCTACTTTTCACCCCATTTGACTGATTCCACTCATATCTCTTCATCTTGCTTCATTTCCCATAGCACTTCTGGTTTTGGTTGCTTGATGTTCCTTCTGCCTCAGCCACTTCCTGGCATCTGGACCCTGTCCAGTCAGCTGAGGCTCTGATCCACAGATCAGAGGTAGAGGGACAGCCTGGTACAACCCTGTGCTTCCTCCTTCTACCCTTAGACCATCAGTTAAAAACTGCCCTCAGTCTATCAGATCTGCAATCACGGAACTTGGAGCCTTGGCCTGAAATCATCTTCCTCTTTTCAGTGATCCTAGAAATCAGAAAGAACACTAAAGGCATTTTGCCTTTTCTGTAAAAATTAAAAAACATATTGTGCCTTTTCAAATGTTAATTCTGCTATTTCAGTCACTGTTTCCAGAAGACAGTGATTAATTCTGATCTCTGATTTCCTCTGGTAACAGAGTCCATTAGAGTGACCTTGCATTTCTTGACAGTACCAGATACTTTATCCTTTTTCCCCGTGACATTTAATAGTAATTCCAAAGGTATAATCTATCTACAGCTCTTGGAAACATATTTGCCTCATATGAAGCTGATGTCCTTGACCGCAAATTGAGGGCACTCTATAGCAGCTGGCTATTTATGAATTTGAAAGGAAACACAGGGTCAACACTACTGACAGATAAATGGAAATCAGACAAACAAGCGCTTGTAATGAAGTTCAAGAAACTAGGACCATGGAAAAGATGTTGCCTCATGAGCAAAGTGGGTGGTATCCAAGAAGCTGGTAACAAAACCAAATCCACCAAATGAGACATATTTTCATAGTGATTTTATATGTTTTGACAGCAAAGGAGAGGGTTTTTTGGAATCTCTTGCCTCAGATGCAGTTGCAAAGGACACAGAGAACGCTCAATTCAGCATTCACAGATTTATTAGAATATAAAGCCTCATGTTTTGATGTGACCATTCATGTAAGCATGAAGTTGCACCTGTAGCATGAGAAGGCAAATCAGCTAACACAATGTGCCTTACATGAGATTACTTCTGGTGTTTCTACAACATGGTTCCAGTTTGCAGACCATGAAAGAGAGAGTGCCTTCCCATACAGATTCTGGATAAAAGAACATGATAATAGAAGTAGTACCCATGGTTCCCAGCATTCAACTTTGGGCTCCTTTAGATGTCATGCTTCTAATTAGTATGTCTTACATAGGTATTAAAAGTTCCCCCCCAGTGAACCTTCTGTAAGGAAAAAAGCACAGTAATGTCTGTCTCAACTTCTTTCTAAATCTGATGTTTGCCCTTCTTGATTGTTGTGAGTGGTCACAGGTGGAGAGTGTAGCTAATTGCTGCAATAATAGAAATAATCTCATTTCAACAGTTGTGAGAACAGCTGACAAGCCTTGCCTTACCAAAACCGGTATCTGCTTTCATTCACTAGGTAGTGTGAGGGAGCAGAAAGGGTGGAGCTGGAAAGGTCCAGGATAGGACTATGGTTATTGCCTGTTTGCAGACCTGGAAGTCTGTAAGAGCCTTTTAGCCTGTAGGAGAAACTCTGCCCTGATGCCTGTTCACAAAGCTGTTGGAACAGAGCAGTTCTTGTAGTTAGGCTTGATAAGTAAAGTATTTTCATCATTTGATTCAAGGTATCTAGAAGTCAGGGGGAACTGACACAACAGGTAGCTGACTAATACATCTTAGATCTTTTAGTCCAACACACAGCTCCTATTTTCTTTTCCCTTCATCTAGACTACATTTTTTTGCCTTGTATTTTCTTCTACTTTCTGTGCAGTTCAGACTGGAAGACTCTTCTAAATGAGGTAGATTACGTTAGACTCTAAACTTCTGTCCCAGCAGGATAGAACATCACTCACTGAGTGCTGCATTTCAAGATTGCTAAAGTTGCCTTTGATTAGTGCCTTTGCCTTTCAATGGTGAGTCACCTTCTTTTTTCCTCCTGTGAAAGCTAATCTTCGTTGTTGTTTTGGGACAAATACTTTACAACTGCAGAGTTATTCACTAGCAGTGAACTCAGTGCCTTTCTACTTGCAGCAAACTTCCCACAATCTGTTGTCTTGTGGTAAATTTGAACTTCACAGAATCACAGGGGATGGCACTGTAGCCTTCTGTACTTAAAAAAGCCTGAGAAGAGAGCTATGTGATACAGGAAGCTGGGAAGTGGGAAAGGGCAAAGGAACCCTTGGAGATGCTTTGAGATGTGTACTTCTTTCTGAGGAGGTGGAAAGGAAGCTGAAGTTCTAAGAAACTAAGGGCCATTCATTACCCCCCTGCTATCCAAGCTCAAGAAGTCCTATATCTGAGGCTGGTAGTAGGCCTCTTCATACACAGCATTACACAATCCTACTGGATAAAGGGAATCCATGTAAGAAAGATAATCACTTGAAATAAATGCTGTTGTGTGACTGTGTAAACACAGATAACTGTATGCCACAAAGGTTTTACTTCCTGCTTGGGAAATTATTGATGACCAAGATGTACCTCCACCTTTGCTACAGGGAAGCATTAAGACCCGTTTAAATCTGTGCAATGGAAAACAAGACAAGGAATCAGAACACAATTTTCTGTCCAGGCTGTAGTGACAGCAGGATCTAACAAACTTATTTGAGGGTTTGATCAAACCCTTGGATGTGTCTGAGTACTGGTAGATGCTACTTTGTTCTATGTCTAAGTTATTTATTCATTTTTTCTGGGTTGAACGCAGCAAGGCAGCATTACAGTCTGAAGACCTAATAGCAGGGGAAGGAGAGATCCCCAGTGAAAGTGTTTGCACATGATGTTGGCCTCCAGGCTAACAAAGGTTTGTCAATGCTGGTTTGAGGCAGATGGCTCCCATCCTGCCCATGGGACTGTCATGAGCAGTTTGAGTTCCAAGAAATTATACCCTAGATGTGTCTTGATGAGATTGTGCAATATGAAGAGATTGGTTGTTTCTCCAGAAACTGGGTCATCCTGCTCCTATCTGTTGCGTCTGAATCAATCCTAGTGTTACACCATCAGATTTGTTTGTTCGGTTTAGGATAACAGCCTTTTAAAGAAAATATTTAGCATTTTCCACTCTTCGCTGGTAGCTATTGACACAAGATGCAATCCTGCAGTTGCTTTGCATTTTTATAGAAAAGAGACAAGTGGTGTCTGTGGAGAAAGGCACAGCAAGGTTTTCAAAGTTGTTAGGTTCAGATTTTACTTTCTGAACCTAAGAATCTCTTTTACTCTCATACACTACCATCTCTGTGCTAAGGCGAGCTAATTACCTTCAGCGAAATACAATGCTGCAAAGGAGCAAAACATTTCTATCAGTCTTTAATCCACCTTGGTGGGTAAGAAATAAGAACAGACATTCACATGAGCTCAACCTGTTTGTCATTGATGAGCGTTAGACTCTGAGAGGAAAAGTTTTGATGACGGGCCAATGACTTTTTCTTTTCTTCTGTCTAAGCCTCCTGTCAAATACTCCTTACCAAATACCATTTAATCTTCATCAGAACTATTCTACTCTTGTGGATTCCAGATTCCAATTCCAATGTGTTTCAGGAGATGAGAATCTGGAAAGGTTTGAGTCCTTTTTAGGAAAAACAGGCCAGCAAGGTGAGGTGGAAAAATTACTCTGTATGTGAAAGAACAACTGGGATGTATCAGGCTCTCCATAGGGGCAGATGAAGACTGAGTTGAGAATTCGTGGGTAAGGATTAAAGGGCAGGCTAAGATGAAATACACTTGTGGTTGCTTATTACAGACCACCTCATCAGTATGGAGAAGCTGATGAGACCTTCCACAGACAGCTTAAAGCAGCCTCACAATCACAGGCCTTGGTTCTCATGTGGGACTTTAATCACCCTGATATCTCCTGAGAAGGCCACACAATCAGGCATGTACAGTCCAGGAGGTTTCTTTGGCATATTGATGATAACTTTTTGACTCAGGTGGTCGAGTGTAGGAGGAGACAGCTACCTTTGGACAACTTTTGAGAAGGCTATGTTTAGTCTTTGACTTAGAAAAGAATGTAAACATTCTGTAACTGGAAGAGAGATTAGGCAGAATTTGGTTGGATGTGTTAAAAAGCTTGTTTGCTAATTTTAACCTATTGTATACTTTGCTTAAATGCATGTCATAGAAAAATAGCCAACTATATGACAACTCTGCTTTAGAAAAACATATAAGCTAACTGTGTAATGTAATAAAGGTCTTCACTTGGGAACATCTTGGCCTCATGCAGCCTGTGGAGATCATGCTCACCACATCAGTAGTGGAGCAGCCAACAAGGAAAGGTGTCCTACTGGACCCAGTACTGACAAACAAAGAGGGACTGTTGGAAGACATTAGGGTTGGGAGCAGCCTTGGTGATCATAAGAAGACAGAGTTTGGGATCATGGGTAGGAGGCACAAAACAGGTAGGATTGCAACTTGGACTTCAGGAGGGCTAACTATGTCCTTTCCAAGGAACTAAGAGAAATCCCTCAGGTTACCCTCTGGAAGGTAGAGGGACTCAAGAGAGCTGATTGATATTCAAGAACCTCTTCCTCCAAGCTCGGAAGCAGTGTATCCATAATAGCAAGAAAACAGGCAAGGGAAGCAAGAAACCTCCAT
This sequence comes from Indicator indicator, assembly GCF_027791375.1. Lineage (NCBI taxonomy): Eukaryota > Metazoa > Chordata > Aves > Piciformes > Indicatoridae > Indicator > Indicator indicator. Next base: position 54,522,293 of record NC_072053.1, on the reverse strand, counting down.
GGTTGAGCAGGGAGCTTCTGAAATCTCTCACGTGAAAGAAGGGGATGACAATGTGGGAAGACTGCAAGAATGCTGTCAGAATATGCATGGATGAAACGAAGAAAACTAAGGCCTCCTTGGAACTGAACCTGGCAAGGGATGTCTAGATCAACAGGAAGGGTTTCTTCAAGTATACAGAGGCAGAAGTAAAACTACAGACAATGTAGCCTGCTGTTGCATGAGGCAGGTGTCATGGTAATGGAGAATGCAGAGAAGGGGGAGTTACTGAATGCCTTCTTTGTTTCCGTCTTTGCTGCTCAGGTCAGCCCTCAGGAGTCCCTGACTTTGGAGATAACAGAGAAAGTCTGGACAAAGGAAGACTTTTGCTTGGTTGAGGAGGATCAAGTTAGAGATCAGTTAAATAAACTGGATAGTCACAAGTCTATGGGTCCTCAGGAGATGTGCCTGCGAGTGCTGAGGGAGCTGGCAGAAGCCATTGCTGGGCCACTGTCCATTTTCTTTGAAAGGTCCTGGAGACTAGGCAAGGTGCCTGAGGACTAAAGGAAAGTCAGAGTCACTGCAGTCTTCAAAAAGGGCAAGAAGGAAGACCCAGGAAACTCCCCTCCATCCCTGGCAATGGAAAAAGTCATTCTGGGCATTATCTCAAAATGTGTGGAAGAAATTAAGGTTATCAGAAATAGTCAACACGGATTCACCAAGGGGAAGCTGTGTCTGACTAATCAGATAGCCTTCTGTGAGGACATGACTGGATGGATAGATGAGGAGAGGGCAGTGAGCATTGTCTACCTTGATTTCAGCAAGGCTTTTGACACCATCCCCCCATCATCATAGGTAATCCTAGAAAGTGTGGATTAGATGAATGGACAGTGGGGTGGATTGAAAACTGGCTGAAAGATAGTTCAGTTTGTTGTGGTCAGTGGCACAGTCTAGTTGGAGGTCCATAACAAGTAATGTTCCCAGGGGTCAGAACTGGGTCCAGTCCTGTTCAGTAATATTTGTCAGCAACCTGGAGGAAGGGGTAGAGTGTAACCCAGCAAGTTTGCTGATGATACAAAACTGGGAGGGGTGGCTGGTGCACCAGATGGCTGTGCTGCCATCTAGCATGACTTGGACAGGCTGGCAAGTTGGGCAGGGAGTAATCTTACAAAGTTCAACAAGATGTAGTGTAGAGTACTGGAACCTAGGAAGGAATGTGCCAGTACAGGTTGAGGGCTGGCCTTCTGGGAAACAGCACTGTGGAAAAAGGTCTGGTAGTCTGGGTCACCAATAGGATGACCATGAGCAAGCAATGCGCCCTTGTGAGGAAGAAGGCCAATGGTATCCTCAGACACATCAAGAAGAGTGTGTCCAGCAGGTTGAGTGAGATTCTCCTCTTCCTATACTCTGCCCTGGTTGAGGCCTCATCCGGAGTGTTTCATCAACTTCAGGGCTACCCAGTTGAAGAAGGACAGGGAACTGCTTGAAAGGGTGCAGCAAATCATTATGAAGGTAATCAGGGAACTAGAACATCCCTCTTACGGAGAAAGGCTGAGGGACTTGAAGTTTTAAGTCTGGGGAAGAGGAGACAGAGAGGGGATCCCATCAATGTTTACACATACTTAAAGGGTGGGTGTCAGGAGGAAGGGACCAGTCTTTTTTCCATGGTGCAGAGTGACAGGACAAGAAGTAATTGACACAAACTGCAACATAGGAATTTCCATCTAAACATGAAGGGAACTTACTTATGTTGAGGGTGGTAGAACATTGGAAGAGGCTGCCCAGAAAGGCGGTGCAGTCTCCGTCTCCAGATTCATTCAGAGCATGCCTGCACTCTGTGCTGTGTAACCCAGCTGAACCTTCTCTGGTGACAGGGCTGTGCTAGATGATCCACAGAGATCCCTTCCAACTCTTAACATTCTGTGATTCTGTGTGAGTATTGGGGCTATGTATATTATCAACCTTGGATCTTTCCACAGCATGAAACCAAGAGTCAAATAAATTCTAGAATGCAGAACACAGCAGCTTTTTTCCCTTGTCTTTTTTAAATCTTACAGTCAATTATGAAGTAGCTCTCATCTAATGTGATGCATGTGTAGGTTCTGGATGGCCAGAGATGAGTCCTATAGTTTGCCCAGGACATAAGAAATCAAGGTAAAGCACTGATGCGCTCAAGCAAATTGCTAACAAGTTTGCTTAATGTCCAGATGCAGGGATAACATGCTTTCATGTTGCAGCAGTTAAATGCTACCAGGCAGAATTTGAAAGGAATTTCTCTACAGTTTTTGTAATGTAAACCTGTTTACAGTATTTGCTGCCAGCACAGGTTGTTCTGATTCAGATGCTGAATAAAGGATAGGAAAAATGACCGGTGTGAATCTGGTTAATCACTGGTAAAAAGGACTAGATGTTTACTGTGGAAGGCACAGACAAGCAATTACTTTCTGCATCCCTCCCACTATACTTCCACCTTCCTTGCTAACTTACTTTCCCTTCTCCAGGGCATTTCACAACAGCTGCATCCTGCCCCTTACAAATTGCCATTTTTTTCTGACCTTTGGTTCCTTTAATGTAAGTTGCAAGTCATGCTGGTTTGAAACAGCTCTGTCATGCATGCAAAAGAAGAAAAATGGGATCAGAGCTCCATGTTCATGTTTGCTTGTAGCCTAAGGAAAGATTTGAACTCAGATTTGCAGGAGGAAAATGCATCATATTTTTGCTGTAACAATTATGGCTTAAAGGCCATGGCTTAAAATCTGATGCTGAATTTGTGCTTCCTTTGATAAGGAAAAAAAATCCACTGTGCCTGTACGGGTCCAGAAGAATGTAAAACATAGCACCTAGTGCAAGTCTTTTAAATAGGTAGGTCTTTTAAATTCTGTAAACAGAAATAGATGGCTCACTTACTGTTTTCTTTGATTTTCTGACATGTCAAGGCATGCCTTTTATGAAAAACTGTTTCCTGTTTCTAAAAGAACTCTGTACAAGTCGTTGTTTGGTAGCTCATGGCACAAATGAAGGTGGAACAAGATTTGGTCTTTGCAATTATTACACATTTGATCATCTAGGGTTAACCTTGGCCAGCAGAGCTGCAGTGCTAGGTCAGCGAAGCCTCCTGTGAGAAGTTTGGCCTGCCTGTTTCCTTTACACTTGCAAACAGGCACTCCTGCACCTCCCTGGAGGGAAGGGATGGGAGTGGCTGCCATAAGCAGCAAGACTGTGCTTTGCACATGCAGTTGGTTGCATGGCAGGAGGCATTTGTTGCCCAAGAGGCAAAACACATCAGTGTAACTAATACACCCCTTCCTCAAAGGTGCTGCCAATGATGACAGAAAATCTTTTTTTCATGAGTCCAGACTTGACAGTTGATTTAAGGCTGACTATCTGAGCAGGTCTCAGAAAGTGTTAGCTTTAGCGAATGATCTCTGCAGTGCAAGGTAACTATGGATCTGAGAGTAGACTTAACAGCTAGAAAAAGGATAACTGGATACAAAAGTACATGGAGAAACTGTCCAGGACGAGTCCCAGATGTTCTTGAGTGAGGATTTATCTTGAAGATTCAGAGATGTTGCTTTTTTGTTTGCTGTGCAGGATTATGAAAGAGTACTTCAACTCTCTTCACAAGTCCTTACTTTGGAATGTGAATATTGAATTAATTATGTCACACTTGCTCAGTCAGGAGACTGAGGCTGAGTTAATTAGCATTTAAACAACTGATATTCTTTTCTGAGTGATTGAATAATCCTTCTTGCAGAAGTATATCTCAGTGAGTTATACAGCCAAATGCTACTTCTGTTTCCTATGTTGTGCATTCTGCATAAATAGTCAATATTCTATCAAATTAAGTAAATATTGTAATTCTAGTATTCTTATTGTCACACTACAAACAGAACAACACTTTGTCTGAGCTGGTGTTTAGGCATACTTTTTTATTTCTATTTGTTTGGGAAGATTATTTGTGTGTAGATCTCTTAAGAGAAGCACAAGCTACTTTTAAAAAATTGTTAACAGGAACATTGTACATAGCTTCAAATTTTGTCCACTGAGAGTTTTTAGCAGCTTGAGCATATAAAGTGAAATGTTTGAGATAGTTTTGTTTAGTTTGGGCGTTTTTGTTCTTGTTTTGGTTTTTATGCTGAGGTAAGATAATTTTGCATTAAAAGTGAAGCTCGTAGAATGTTTTAACACTGAAATATGGATATCTTTTGATCTGTAAGTACACATAGTACAGTGTTGTCAGGAAAAGTAGTCTCCCTCAACTAAAATTATTATGAATTTCCTACATAGTTGTATTTTTAAAAAATATAATAGTGCATTAAGCCTTACATAAAGCTGTTTGTATTTTCATATTATCACAGATCTTCAGTTTTAAAATAAGAAAGATTTTATTTTCTTCCTCCTGGAAACAATATCCTGTACCATAATCAAAAGGATTCTCTAAGATAGAAAATTAATGCAGACAGACATTTTCCTTACTCCCACAGAAGTTCAGAAGACAAGTTTGCTCTCTGTGTAAGCCCAAGAAAAGGAGTGTGTCAGCAGCTGAGCAGATAACCACTGTTCTAGCAACCAGTAGTCTGTTATTGCATAGAACAGGACCAGCACTCCTGCCATTGCCATCCTTCTCTCCCAAGAATTCTTGCTTGGGACTGCCCCATGTCCTGCTTCCTCAGCCAATGTCCTGCAGCCTTCAGAGTTACTGGAGAACACTGAGTAATACATTGTTTTACTCATTTTCCTTGTCTTTAAGACAAGAGGTAGTGACCTTGTACCCATGATATTTGGAACAGTATTTGTGGCAATAAAAATGCAGAGAAACATTTCACATTTCATTTCCTTTCTGAATCTCCTTTTATAATAGAGTAGTTGTTTTGTCATCCAAGATGCTGAGGAAATTTATTCTGTGTCCTGTTTGCTTATACTAGAGCAATCTAATGCCATAATAGAAGATCCCTTGTTTCCTGCCATGCTCTAGAAATAGTCATGAAAAAGAACCTACAGTTCCCTCCAATCTATTTCTAGAAATACAACAGTATTAGGGATCTGACTGGGTAAACTCCATCTGCCTACCCACCTGAATTTTTTGTATAAACTTTTCAGCCTTTCACTTTCATTCAAAGAAGCATTTACATGTTGCTAATGAACATTTACATTGAAGTATGCCATTAAATAATAGTTGCTGTGCTACAAATTAATTCTGCTGTGTAGTGCCCACTCTGCATAGTCTCCAGGAAGCAGTCCCACATGAATCAAAGTTTGGCCACCCTGCTTCTAAAAACTGGCCTGATTCCCATTGATGTAACTTACGTTTGCTAGCAGCTTGGATTGTGGAAGGCATATGCCAGTAGCAAGGTCATATTTTGAAGTCAGACCTTGGTAAGATGTGGGAAGAGAAGTGTATTCACTTTACTAATACTGCCAGAGACTGCTTACCCTAGGAAACAAACAAACAAACAAACAAAACCCCCAAAACCAAAACAAAAAAAAAAAAACCAACCAACCAACAAAAGCCACAAGTAAGAATAGTCTTCTCCTAAGAATCCAAAGGTCTGAATAACTTTGCAACATCTCAGACTTCCCAGCCTTTTCTCTGGAAGGCTAGAAAGCCAAAATTACAAATAGACAAACCTAGAACTCAGATCAACAAAGAAATTTGTGTCTGTATCAAGGAGTGGGGGAGAACCACAGAGGAGCCACAGCCTGCTCCCACCTGCTGTGCATGAGATCTGAGAGCACCGCCTACAAAGCAAGCTGGACACCCATCTTCCCACACACCATGCTGGAACACTGACACACTAGCCAGCTTTTGCAGTGCACTTCTTAAGCCTGTTAAAAGTGCTTGGCTGGGGTCATGTTCCTGTATAGGTTTCTGCTAGGACAGGGAGTCCTCATTGGGGTCTGTCCCTACTTGTTCAGCTAACAAACTGAACAGCCATTGAAAGCAGTGGCTAAGCTTTACATTAGTACTTAAACCCTGGTTTGTTTTCTTTTTTTTCCCTGGAAGACTAGCTGAAGTCTGCTCTCAGCATTTTAATCCCTTATAAGCTGTTATACACTAGCATTGCTTGCTGCAAACTGCTGTGGGAACCATTTATCTCTGCTTCTAGAGCACTGAAGATGCACACAAAGCAACGGCAGAAGGCGAACCACATTTTCACATGACCAAGGATGGTGGTTATTCTGCCCTAATGATATCAACATCCTCATCAGGACTTATGAAAATGTGTCATTTCAGAAGCTGGGAGACACAGAGCAGAAATGAAGGTGGCAGAGGCTTCCAGCTGGCAGCATCTCAAGAGTTGTAGCAGTTCCCTGACTGTCCTAACACAGCACGCCTGGAGGTGCGAAAGCCTTGTGAGCACTTGCCATGAGAGTTGAGCAGAAACCATGGCAACGATAACTATTGCTGTGCCTTATCACCATTTAGCTTTGCATTCTGGCCCAATTTTAACTTTTCCGCTTTTAGAGCGACCACTTAGCTCAGGCATACATTTTCCTGTTTCTTGGCTAGGTATTTTGGCCTAGAAACTTAAAAAAATATTTATGCAGTTACAGTCTCTTGCATTTTGCCTGAATGTTCCTGCATAATATTCTACAAGAGATTTTATTCTATAGCACTAATGTTGTCATTCATTGTTTACAACATAGATGCAAGGACTAAGATGATCACTGGTTAGGGACTTCTCACTAAAAACTTCCTCCTTGCCTCTCCCCCAGTATTTTATTAGTTGCTAAAAAATGCAAGCAGGTGGAAAAAACATCAGCATTATATGTGCTTTGCCTTCAAGAGATATTATCACAAACCACAGATCCTTCGTACATGTCAATATGAAATGTTATCATGGCAGATCTGCTCTCTAAGAACCCTGCAGGACAGAAATTATTTCAGAAGCATAAGGTGGTACGAGTGCAAGAAAGGTCTGATGCTGCAGAGAGATCAAAACCATACAAATAATTTGCTTTCACCCCAGTGGTCCTTCTTTATCTGGTACAAATTGCTTTTTCTGGTGAACCTGTAACTGGAGCATGAAGTTATACCCAGATAAATTAAAGGACACAGCTTTATATTCTACTTGTATAGTTACTGTTGTATTTTTCTGTTTTGTAGACTGCTTTCTCAAAAAAGAGCAGTGATTTTACAGGACATCATGCTGTAGTGTTCATCATCTCTCCTCCTGATTGAGTCATTTGCCACCGCAACCTCATGGGAGAAAAATTCTTCAAAGGGCTACTTCCCTGCTGACAGTCAAGCCTTGTAATTTGCTGATATTTGGGGGGGAAAAAATAACAAAAAAAAGAACAAACACTGTCAGCCCTGGCTATGCTGCATCTTCCCAAACTAAGGCTTTAATCATAGACCCCATACTCTTATCCCAGCTCTTGTGCCTTGGTCTAAACCATGATTCCAACACCATGCATGCCCCTCTGTCTCTGTTTCCTGTATTTCCTGTTCCGTATTCTATACTTCTGAACACATTATACATGCTGTTTCCATTTCCACAATCTTGCCTTTTTTTTTATTTACAAGGATCCCTGCACCGTATATGAGTACCAGAACTAGAAAGTACTGGACAAGGCCTGGTGTGGGGCTCTTCCTATCCAGGCATGTGGCATATCTCATGACAGAGGACCCGAATGTCAGGAAAAATGAGATTAAAACCAGAAATATTGGGAAAAACTAGTAAAAGAGAAGTATTTCAAACGTGTATGAGCTTCTGTTAGACCAGTCCTAGCAAAGAGGGAAGTCAGATGAGCAGGAGATCAAAATTAGCAACTGCCTTTTTTTAACCATGTGCATATTTGGGGGTATCAACACTGAAATTGATCTTGGGTTCTTTTTCCCAGTGTTTTACTGGGTATGTTCAATATAATCCTTGAAATGAGACTCTATATCAGACCCCAAAGGCATTGAAAAATGCCTTGAACTTCTTTACTGAAACAAATTCTCATCTTTCTGCTTCACTGTGGAGGAAGAGTCTTTTAAATATAATGGACTATACCAAGTGCTATGTTATGTAATTGGAAGCTGGAAGCTTCTAGTATGTTGGTCAGGGTAACATAACAAAAGCTGCTATTAATGCTTTTAAGCCCTTCTTTCATCAGCAGCTTAATAATCTCCTACCTTCAATCAGGGAATTTGTTTTGCAGATAAGGAGTAGGTAGAAGAACAGAAATCTTATTCTGAAAGGAAAATACAAAAGAAACCTTCTGGCTTCTGTTGGTTTGATCAGAAATGCAAAGGGAGCATGGAGAATAGTACTGATGAAGGAAATCCACTGCTGATGCTGAAAGGCCATTCCTATTATGTCATGGACTTCTGTGTTTCAGCAATTCTTACAGTGTCTTAGTGAATGCCTGGGATCATATAAACTCCTGTCCATCTGGAGTCATACAGATATATACCATCTCCCCTTTCAGCATTGACATCAACCAAAAATCTTTTATGTGAATGTTAATACTGGTTGAGAGCATCAGTTTGGTCAACAACATAGAGGAAAACCAAAGAAAGGATAGATATTAAATAGATCCTTGAGAAAAACCTTAAATATCAAAGTATCTTGGGGAAACTATTGCAAGACTCTCCTCCCAGTACAGTGTCAGAAAAAGTCCTGACAAAACATGATGGGTGATGAATTAATTTGGGTTTCTTTGTTTTGCTAATTCAGAAAAATGTGGTTGACATGTTAGTTGAGAATAGTCACATATTTCTAATCCTCTAGACGATTTGAAGTGTTGGATTGACAACTGGTGGGTGTAGTTTTCCTAGATTTCAGTGAAGCTTTTGATCCTTTCCCTCACAGCATCTTTTTGAACATGTTGTCCAGCTGTGAGATGAGTAGGTGCATGGTATGCTGGGTGAAGAACTGGCTAAGTGGCAGAGCTCAAAACTTTGTCATCTTCAAAGACCTACATGGAGGAGTCGCATGGGCTAGGATGTCTAGAAGGCCAGGGAACCCAAGATAGATGGTTAATATTCAAGCACCACTTCCTCCAAGCTGAAAGTCAGTGCATTCCTTCAAGTGAAAAATCAAGTAGAGGAGGCAAGAGAACTGAAAGGATGAGCAAGGAAATGCTAGATAAACTCATATGGAATAAAGAAGTTTACAGTATGTGGAAAAAGGGACAGGTCAGTTAGGAGGGTTATAGGAACGCTGTCAGGGTATGTAGAGATGCAACAAGGAAGGTCAGGGTCCTCTTGGAATTAAATCTGGCAAAGGAAGTAAAAGACAACAAGAAGGGCTTCTACAAATACATCAGTGGCAAAAAGAAGAACAGGGAGAAATGTAGGCCCACTGCCAAATGCACTAGTACAAAGGATGCAGAGAAGGCACTTACAGAATTCCAGCCCTCAGGAATCCCAGCCTGGGGGACTGAAGACTCTCTCTTGGTTGATGAGGACTAGGTCAGAGATCATTTGGGTGAATAATGCCACACATCTATGGGCCCTCATGGGATGCACCCATGAGTGCTGAGAGAGCTGGCTCATACTCTTGCTGTACCATTCTTCACTATTTTTTAAAGGTGATGGAGAACAGAACAGGTGCCTGAGGGCTGGAGGAAAGCCAATGTCACTCCAGCCTTCAAAAAAGGCAAGAAGGAGGACCTGGGTAACTACAGGCCAGTGGACTGCAACTCCACCCCTGGAAAGGTGATGAGGCAGCTCATTCTGGTAGTCATCTCTAAGCACATGGAAGGAGAAAATATTTATCAGGAGTACTCAACATGGATTCACCAGAGGGAAAATGAGCTTGACTAATCTGATAGCCATCTATGATGTGGTGACTAGTGGGTAGAGGAGGGGAGAACAGTGGATGTTGTGTACATTGACTTCATCAAGGTTTTTGACATTCTCTCTGTTGTGGTCGAGGGGAGGAATATTTATTAATTACCCTCACAACAATAATTAATAAATGATATGGCAAACAGGTATTAATAAAAATAGTAACTTTTTATTAATGAAATATGCCAAAACTCATTAAAAGGATCATCGTGCGATTGGAATATAAATTTACAATGGAATATGAAGTCTTAGGGCAAATATAAACAATTACGCAAACTAGGAAACAGTAACTTGGAAAAGAGAAGGTCCCCGAGAGCAGGTAGCACTCAGTTACAGCAAAGGCGAACTGGGTAAGAACCTTTAAACTCAAAAGGCAGTGAATTAGTTACTCACAGCTAGTTTCACCCACATGAGGGGATGCTGCTGCTGCTGTGTTAGCTTTGGGGTGCTCTTGTAGGGCATGCACGGCAGATTGCCAGCAAGGAGAGTTCACCGCATGGTCCCAGGTTGGTCTGGCTTCAGTGGACGGCGGGCAGTTAATGGTACTCTTCGTGACAGACACTTGCTTGGTTTCCGGGTAAACTGAGGCATGGCACGATCCTGGTGGCAAGGGGAAGCAGACAAGGTGATTCTGGCTTCTAGGCTTATGGCTTCTCCAGCTTGCATGTATATAGCTCATGGCTTTATTCCAGCTCTGGACCAGGCACTCAAGGCAGGTCAGGGCAATTTGAGGCAGCTTCTACAAGATGGTTCCAAGTAGGCTTGAAGCAGGGCAAGGCTTCAGCAGGCTTGAGCAAGGCAAGGCAAGGCAAGGCAAGGGTGACTACCTAGTCACTTGTATATATATAAATTGCCAGAGGTCAATTGGTCCAATGGGGCACTGAAGCTAACGTGTAGCTGCCCAATGGAAAGGCATTCTGCAAGGCTATAACCTTAAAAGGCAGAAGCAAGGACCTTGTATCTGGGGGAGCAGTGGTCAGTTTATGTGCTCTCACCCCAGAAAAACATCTTGTTTACCAGACAGGCAGGAGTCCTGTCCCCTTTATTCCTTTTCCCAGGTTGCTCTGTTTTTCTGCAGGAAGGAGGGGAGAGAAAGGGACCCTAGACATCTTAAGGCCTGTCTGGGTTTGTTCTGGGCCATGTCATGGCCCTACCATGACAATCTCCTTAATATCCTCATAGGTAAGATCAGGAAGTATGCGTTAGATGAGTGGGCTGTGAGATGAATTGAGAACAGGCTAAACAATATTGCTCAGAGGGTTGTGATCAGGAGCATGGAGTCCAGTTGGAGGCCTGTTGCTAGTGGTATTCTGTAGGCGTCACTGCTGGGTCTAGCCTTGTTCAATGTCTTCGTCAGCAACTTGAATGGAGGAACAGAGTGTATGCTCAGCAAATTCGCTGGTGATACAGAACTGAGAGGAGTGGCTGACATATCAGAAAGCTGCCATTCAACGAGATCTGGACAAACTAGAGAGGAACCTTGTGAAAGTTCAACAACACCTAGGCAAGAATAATCCCATGCACTGGTACAGATTAGGAATTAACCTGGTAGAAAGCAATTCCATGGAAAAGGACCTTGGAGTCTGTTACAAATAAAGGGGTGCAGGCAGGGAATATAAATTATTAATTTAGAAATCCCACCACCCATGTAACTTATACACAAATTTAGAAAAATATTATTTACAGATTCATTGCTCGGTTGCACAATATCTCCCAGAGTACAGGAACAGGTACAAATGGTTAAAGATGAGTATTTGGAAAATGATAGGACCCAAGAGCAATATATTGCCCCTACTAACAAGGGGATGTATTCCTCAAAGACTTAGGCAGGTTCCAAATATACTCACAACACTGTTTCCAGTTGTGAGTAGTCCTCTTAGTTTCTCTGTTCCTTGAGGAATCCTTCTGGACTGTGATGTGTGGTCAGCACGCGTGGGGAATAAAATCTCAGGAAGAGCCTCCAGTGCTCTCTAGCAGACCCATTTTATATCAGCTCATGGCCCAAATGTCCTGTGTGACAAATACCACAGATTGTATTCCACATGCCTGAAAAGGGCAAGAAACTGTTCTGCATCAGTTTCTGCATTGTCCAGGCTTCATTGCTGGCCCCAGGGGGTCTGCCCCTGATATGTGACTTGGGGGAAGGGGCCCAGGTGTCAGCTGACACAGCCTTGAAAGTGGGGGAGGTGCCTTCCTCCTTACCCCTCTTTCCACATTTTCTGATCTTCTCCCCTGTCCTGACTCCACAGGGTGGGGCAGGTGGAAGGGGTTTTGGATGCATTGCCACAGAGTTCTTGTGTACAGTAAGTTGACCATGAGAGAGCAATGTGCCCTTGTGGTCAAGAGGGCCAATGGTAACCTGGGGTCTATTAAGAAGACTGTCAAGGGACATTCTCCTGCCCCTCTACTCTGTGCTGGTGAGACCTCATCTGGAGTCCTGTGTCCAGTTCTGGGCAGCCCAATTCAAGAGAGACAGGGAACTACTGGAGAGAGTCCAAAGGAGGTCTCTGACAATGGTTAAGAAAACAGAACATCTCTTATGAGGAAAGACTGAGAGACCTGGGGCTTTTTTAGTCTGGAGAAGAGAAGGCTGAGAGGGGATATGATCAATGTTTATAAATACATTGAGGGTGGGTGTTAAGAAGAAGGTGTCCAGTGTTAGTACAAGGAGCAATGGATGCAAACTCTCGTGCCTTAACACGAGAAACAACCTTACTGTGAGGGTGACATAGCACTGTAGCATGATGTCCAGAGAAGCTGCAAAATCTCTTTCTCTGGAGACTTTTAAAACCCTCCTGAATGCATTCCTGTGAAACCTGCCCTAGGTGAACCTGCTTTGTCAGAGGGGTTGGACTAGATCCACAGCTCCATACATTGCATCAGGTTGGAAGGTGTAACAATGTGAGAGCTGAAATCCCCCTCCCACACCGACAATGACCAGGCCAGATCAGTCTGGAAGCAAATGAAAGCTGTATTTACAGGCAAAACTACAATCTATGATGAAACACAATGAATATGTACAAATATACACTATTCACAACATTTGCAAATATGTACAATCAATAGAAAAGCATGACCAAGCCCCAAGAGGCCTTCCCCAAGGGGCCTCCCCCCCTAGCCAGAAGGACTCCCCCCAGACCCTCCTGGCAGAAGGCAGAGAGTCAAGAAGCAGAGAGGCTGTTAGACTTAGCTTGTCAAGGTCAGTGTGTTATCTTCAGCCAGAAAAGAAGCAGGCAGACAGAAGCCCAGCAAGCTGAGACTGCCCAACTCCCTAACCTTGTTTTGAGTAGAGATATTTAAACATCTCTACCTCTCCAATGGAAGTGTTTAGAATAATCATTATTTTGCTTTCTCACACCCAATAGTGATTTATTTGCATTCTTTCACTTTCTCTGCTTGAACTTTGTGAAGAAAAATTAAAAAGACAGTCTTAAAACCATTGTAGAAGGGACCCTCAAAATTTATCTTGTCCATCCCCCCTTGCAGTGGCAGGGACACCTCCAACTAGATCAGGCTACCCAGGGCCACATCAAATCTGATCTTGACTGTCTCCAGGGATGGGTCCTCAACCACATACCTGGGCAACCTGTTCTAGTATTTTACCACTGTCATTGTAAAGAATTTCCTCCTTATGTCCAACCTAAATCTATCCAGCTCCAGTTTAAAACCATTGCGTCTCATCCTATCACTAAACAGTCCTTCCCCAGTCTTCCTCTATGTCCCTTTCAGATATTGAAATGTAGCTATTATATCTCCCCGAAGGTTTCTCCTCTCCAGGATGAACAGCCCCATTTATTCCAGCCTATCTTCATAGAGAGGTGCTCCAGCCATTTGATCATCTTGGTGGCTCTCCTCTGGACCCTCTACAGCAGGTCCATGTCTCTCTTGTGTTGGAAGCCTCAGAGCTGGACACAGTACTCCAGGTGAGGTCTCACCAGAGCAGAGTAGAGGAGCAGAATCACCTCTCTCAACCTATTGGCCAAGCTTCTCTTGATGAAGCCCAGCATGTGATAGAATCATGTCCAGCTTCTCATCCACCAGTACATACAAGTCCTTTTCTGCAGGACTGACCTCAATATCATCGTCTCCCAGCCTGTACTGATATTGAAGATTGCCACCACATAGGTGCAGGACTTTGCACTTTCTCTTATTTGACCTCATGAGATTCTCCTCAGCCCACCTCTCCAGCATGTCCAGGTCCCTCTGGATGGAATCCCATCCTTCAAACTTTTCAAGTGAACCACTCTTCTTGGTATCATCTGCAAACATGCTGAGGATGCACTCAATCTTGCTGTCTATGTCATTGATGAAGATATTGAACAGCACTGGTACCAGTACAGACCACTGAAGGTCTCCACTTGTCACCCATCTCCATCTGTACATCAAGCCATTGACCACATCCCAATGTATGGGATCATCCAACCAATTCCTTACCCACTGGAAGGCCACCCATCAAATCCATATATCTTCAGCTTAAAGAGAAGGATGTTGTGGGGGACTGTGCCAAAGGCTGTAAAAACCTCCAGACAGATGATGTCTGATGGTCTTCGTGTCCACCGATGTAGTTCTACTATCACAGAAAGCCACTAGATTGGGCAGGACTCGCCCTTGGTGAAGCCATGCTGGCTGTCTTGAATCATCTCCCTGTCCTCATTGTGTTCCCATGTAGCTTCCAGGAGGATCTGTTCAATAATCCTCCCAGGCACAGAGATGAGGCTGACAAGTAGGTAAGTCCAAATGCTGGATCCTGTGCCTGGAACAGAGTAACACCAGTCACAAATATGAATTAGGAGAAGAGTGGCTGGAGAGCAGCCCTGCAGAAAACGGTCTGGGGGTGCTGGTTGACAGCAGGCTCAGTATGAGTCAGCAGTGCACTGTGATGGTTTTAAGACTGTGTCTTTAATTTTTCTTCACAAAGTTTGAGCAGAAAAGTGAAAGAATGTAAATAAATCACTATTTGGTGTAAGAAAGCAAATTATTCTAAACACTTCCATTGGAGAGATAGAAATGTTTAAGAGTCAGTACTCAAAACAAGGTGCAGGCAGTCTGTCAGTCTGTCTGCTGGGCATTTTCTCTTCTGGCTGAAGATAATATACACACTCACATACTGACCTTGATGAGCTAAGTTTAACAAACCTCTCTCTGCTTCTTGGCTTTCTTCCCTTTTTGCCTGCTCTGGGAAAGGGTGGGGGGAGGCCCCTTGGGGAAGAAGCACAGCCCTTGGGGGGGTCAGGGAGCTTTGTTGTGTTTTTCTGTTGATTGTACCTACTTGTAAGTGTTGTGAATAGTGTATATTTGTACATATTCATTGCATTTCATCATAGATTGTAGCTTTGCCTGTAAATACAACTTCATTTTCTTCCGGACTGAGTTAGCCTAGTTATTGTTAGTGTGGGAGGGTGTCGTGGAGAGGGGGATTAGGGATGGAGGATGGTGGTTATTAATTATGAATTATGAAATATGAATAATGAAAATTATTATTTATTAATTATTATAATTATGACTATTCGATGAATCACCTTATATATATTGATTGGTTGTAACAACATAGTTCATAATTGGTTTAGTATTTACAATTATGCCCAATTAGAATATTTACAGTCAATTTCCAAGGGAATGAGAGGGTGCAATTCCACCATTTGTCCACTAGATGGAGACTTGACAAGACGCTTGCTGCTTGCAACTATGTACAGAGATATTTATAACGTTATCACGAGGCAAGTTAAGCTGGAAATATCACGCGGCTATGCGCGGGCGCTTTGAATAGAATGTTACTGAATGTTGTACACATGAAAGATACATTCTGTCTTTGTAGTGAGACAAGTTTCTGGGTTACGCTGGCTTCTTGCTGCTGCCGGCTTTCTGCCTGGGGCTGCTCCCATCCGGGTGGCGACTTTCTTTCTCCCTCCTGGCTCTGCAGGCGGGGGCAAGGCTTGCTTTCTCCTCCCGCGGTCTGCGGGGTTGGAGTGGCTCCCTGAATGGAGGATCGGCTCTGCAGGGCCGGTCTGGAGAGCGGTTCTCCACACGGTGGGGCCGGGTCAGGTGACAGTTCCCGGTAGGTGGGTTTCAGTGGGGGGTGCAGTGAAGCGATGCTTTCCCCCTCGGCACGGCTCGAAGTGAGCTGATTCTGCCGAATATCGGTGACTGCTTTCCATTTAAATTACAATGCTGCAGTCTTTGCCTTTGACTTCAATGGAGAGGCTATCTTTTGCTCTCTTTTTCCCTCGGGGAGATCCCGGGTGCTTTGCCCTGACAACTTAGGGCCTGCGGAGCTGCTACGGCTCCTGTTCTCTCCCGCACAAGATGCGTTTCTGCTTATGGCTGCTTATGGCTACTTAATTAGCTTGCAGCAGATCTGGACTAAGCCAGGCTCGGGCTTAGTCCTTCCCCTTTGGGTTTGAGTTTACCCTCTCTTGGGCTTACGATGCTTAGATTCTGCATCAGTGAAGGGATCTCCTTTGCGGGTTCCTCAAGCAGCTTGGTGGGCTGGCTTCCGTATTCGCAGAGGCTTCCAGTATGCTTATGTGTGAGAAGTCTTACAGCTTACGCAGCGCGAGCTACATAGCGATGAAGGCAAAAGGAGAGAGCAAGATAGTAAACAAATGGAGTAATACTTATAGATTCTCAAGGCTGGATCTGGCCAATGGGCACACTTGTCAACATCCTACTTCCACCTATGGAAAAGGTGAAGCTAGAATTATGCCCTTAGATGGCAAGAGCATAAGCATGCCATGCGATGGATGCATGCAATTGTTTACCCCTTAGGAGACAGGTAGGCACCTGAGATTTTGTCCTCCTCTCCTGAAAGGAGGGTGGAAAGGGTGGGGACTCACCAGAACATGTTGGGACAAGTTAGCTGATATCTGGGGGCATAATTCTGGGCATATGATGCCTTCACTACAGAGGGGGATTCCAACTCTCCACTGTAACATGTACCAAGACAGCAAAATGCAGTCTGGGGTGCATCAAACGCAGTATAACCATCTGGTCAAAAGAGGTGATCATCCTACTGTACTCAGTGTTGGTACAGCCTCATCTTGAATACTGTGTAAAGTTCTGGGCCCCAAAATTTAAGATGGCTGTGATGGTCTTTGAATACATCCGGAGGTGAGCAACAAAGCTGTTGGAAGAGCTGGAAGACATGTCCTGTGAGGAGTGGCTTTTAGGTTTGTCCGGTTTGGAGAAAAGGAGATTGAGAGGCAAGCTCATTGCTCTCTGCAGCTTTCTGAGGAGGGGAAATAGAGAGGAAGGTGCTGATGTCTTCTTCCTGGGATTCATCAACAGGACATGGAAGGAGTTCAAAGCTGCACCAGGGGAGATTTAGATTGGACATTAGGAAGCATTTCTTTACCAAGAGGCTGGTCGAACACTGGAACAGTCTTCCTGGAGGGGCAATTGATGCCTCTAGCCTGACAGTGTTTGAGAAGCATTTGGACAATGGTCTTAATAATTTACTTTATCTTTTGGTTAACCCTGAAGTGGTCAGGCAGCTGGACTATATCATCATTGTAGGTCCCTTACAACAACAACAACAGCAACAACAAACAACAAGAACAACAACAAAATGTTCAGTCCAGCTAAAAAGATTACAAATGGAGAGATCAGTATGTGTTGCTCCTTCTTAGGTTTAGTTTTTAGCTTGCACTTAAAAATATATTAAAGAATCTTAAGGATAACCTCCCCTCTGTGTGTTATATTCATTACATATACTGCATCAACTCTATATACTATATTCATTTACAGAGTGGGAGCTGGATCAAAAAGGTTATTCCAAATTTAGTACACAGAACAGGCTGGGGCATGAGATCCAGGGCATGGCCCTGGCCACTACCAGGTAGGTCTATGAAAAGCAGTATCTTGTCATGCCTTGGAACAGCCATAGGACATTAACTGTTCTCAAGGGGATGTACAGATGAGTAAACCACTCTGATTGTTAAAAGGGCTTAGCTGGAAGGATTTAATCCAAACCATCTCTGTTGTACAGAGAACGGTCCTTGGCCACTTTTACGTACTACTATGGATAGTTTTAAAAAGTAAATCCCAACTCAGGTTTGAAACAGCTACTGAAGTGGTAAACTGCTGTCCTAGGGGTGTTCCTCTTCCAATCCTGCTGCCCAATTCCAAGAAAAAACTTTCTACCAGTCCTTCAACAGGATCTCTGCAGTAGACTGATCCACAGTAGTCTGTTCCACAGGTGACAAAACCTATTGAGTCTGTCCTGTGTTATTTGGTAGTTTGTTTTTAATATTCAAGACTGGCTAGTCAAAAGCCTTGAGGAACCTCACTGCAAACTTCCTGAAACATTTTATAAAGGCACTTTTGTTTATCCTGTTCACATTGCAGATCATAAGGAAAGTTAAAGCATTGTTTGTGCTGATGAGAAGGGTTACAGTTGAAGGTGAAGACCATTTTACACTATTTAAAGCTGATATTTTTCTTCTTTTAGAAACATTGCTAATAATCTCCACTTCTTGGAGAGACATAGCTCTTTTTCTTCAGCTGGCAAAGTATGAGTTAAAATGCTTGTCAGCTCAGATAATGCAATACAAGAACACTAAAGGAATGCTGGGGTTTGTGTCTTGACTTTCATAATCTAGACTTAAAGCAAGTCACAGCCTTGAACACTCATTTGATGCTTTACATGCAATATTTCTTATATTTCTGATATCTAATTTGTAGGATTCTTTTATGATCATGTCTAGCCTTGACAAATTTGCTGTACAACTGCAAATCTGCAAACTGGAGACCTCAGCTAGGAATTAAAATGTCTTGCTCAGATTCTACACATTTTTGAATAACAAGCGATACAGGCCATTATTTGCCTTGTGTCAACAAAAAATATTTATGCAATATTTACAAAGTGTAGTGATCTATTATATGTGCCAAAGCTTGGTTTTGTTTACTTTTATATTGAAGGTTCCTTAACTGGCCAAAATACAATAAGAGAATACAAGAAGGACTACTGAAATGCCATGGGAATATATCTTTGCCATTGGCAATAGCAGTTGATGATATGCAAATAATTTTCAAGCCACAAGATTACCGAAGGGGGATGTTTTTGTCATGTCAGTGGTTTCAATGGGCCTGCACTCCTCAATAAATGCAGATTTTAGATAATATTATTTTCTGTGGCATCAAGCTACAGTCTCTATATGCTTCATTGTAAGGAATGCTAATTGTGTTGTTACAGTGTGAAAGTGGATGGCATAAAATTCTTTAGCTTGACTGCAACTCAGACCACATAGGTTTTTAACAAATAAGTTGTGCCTCCCTGCTCATAGGACTTTGAGAAATTTTTAATGTAAGTGGAACATCCAAGGTGAAAGTCTTGCTTCATTAACTCCAATGTCTTCGAAAAGTCTAGAAACTCTGGCAAGTAAGATCCAGGTTACTGGATTAGTTAGCTGTCTTCAGCTGCAGCTACACTTGGGAATCATGGTTTCAAAACACAAACTTTGCTCCAGATCTCTAAGATAGTATCCTTCCCTTGGAAACAAGTCAGACATACATCGGTGCATTTGATTTGTTAGTCAGAGTGACAATGAGACTTCTGCTCAGGCAAGAACATTGAGGCTTATTTTCTAAATGGTAGCCCTTCTCAGGTCATTAATATGATTTACTCTGTAGAGGACGTCTCATAGTGATTCTTCACTCTGAGTGATCAGAGTTGAGTCATTGCACCTCTAACTAGGCAGCTGTCAAGGCCATGCGATCCAGAGTCTGCAGTAATGCAATATAATGGAATGGAATGGAATAGACTAGACTAGACTAGAATACCTTTTCCCCCCTCTTACTATTTCTAGGGGTCTTAAAATATTTTTTATTATTATTTTCCTGGTTCCTTTCTGATATATAATTTTTGTTTACATCAAACACGAAAAATCAGTTTCCAAACTTAATAATGATTTAGTGAAAGTAGAAATTCCTATTACAGTGTGACTTAAATATATAGCGCAGATACCAGCACAGCTGCTTTCCAAGAACACTTGTGCCTTTTGCTCCTAATGATCTCTTTAGGTGGATTTCTCAATAAATGGATAATTGGAAATTTACACATTCCAGCACTGGAAGAAAGAAAAGTATCCTAATTTAATGCCTTCTGAAACAACCTTGCAAAATGAACCTTGGGTAAAAGTCACTTAGCATACTGAAAATGTTTTACAAAAACATATTTTCATTTAAGGACAGTCAATGAAATACTGATTTCTCTTCAAAACAGAATGAACTTCTCAGTTAAATGATCTCTTTTATTTGTGGAAATAAAAGGTGCTTTTTTTTGCACTCCCTTAAAAAGCTTTGTAGACTGCTACATGCATCTAGTTCAGTTTTTCTACTGAATTTCTGCCTCTTTGCTACTAAGCACCCTACAGGTACTATATACTTCAGGATAAAGAAGAGTAGGATGAACAATTAAAAATTCTTTAAACAAGAAAAGGAAAGAAAAAGAGATTGTGATTCAAACAAATATTTTCCAAAGAAACTGAGACATGCAGAAAGTCCCCTGCCTGTGGTAAAGAAATGAAAGCAAGAGATTCAAAAACTCAAATCAAGGGTAGGTTTTTGTGTTTTTTTTTTTTGTCTGTTTGTTTGTGGGTTTTGTTTAATTTTGTTTTGGTTTAGGTTTTTTTTGTATCAATGACAAATGCACATCTGCACTAAAAATATTCCTCCTGCAGGTATATAGGTGAGAGTGTCTAAAACTTTTCATTTTCAGTGTTTAACACAAAAATTTAGTTTATTTCAGGGATATCAGTGCTTAATTTAACATCTAATGCTGCAGTGAAAGAAAGCAGCTGTGAAAGCCTTCAATCCACTTTGCCTCAGCACACAAAATCAAGACTGGTCACATGGTTTCCCAGTGAGTGGGCTTCACACTATGTTGTATGCACGACCTCTCAGAAGATAAAGTCTAAACAGTATTTACAGTATTTTTCTGCCTTAGATTCTCAGGGAACCTCCTATTAAGCCTTTTTGTCTCCTATGCAAGTAAGATGTGAAAGGAAGAAATTGTTTTAAAATCACAAGTTATGCTAAAAAAAAAATTAAAAATAAGTTCAGAATAATGAAGAAACAAAATGGATACTCATTTTGTCTGAATTATAAACACACAGATTCATTTAAGAATCATGTTTCATGTAGCACTTTCTGCCTTACCCTGAGCTCTCCTATTTTCTGTCTGTGATGCTCGATTCCTGCCCTTAGATGTGCTGCTCTGCCACCCACTGGTCTCTTTATTCTCAGGAGAGACAGTGGAGTGGAAGAACAAAACTGTTTTCTTATGTACCACAAAATGGTTGTTTGAAACAGGCTTGCCTGAATTATTTCTGCAGCAAAGGAAATATCATTTCAATACAGTATCTGTACTTTTCTGAACTGAAGAAGCCTGGATGCATATTTAAAAGAGATTAGTATTAAGAGCAATTAACAAATCCATATTTTCTATTTTAACCTGGGAAAGAACATGATTGTCAGTGATGTTGATGTAAGGCACTGTCATGCGCTAAACTGTTACATTCTTTTTTGGCGCACCAAGGTGAGGCAGTGAAAGCAGCTGTCAATTAATTAAGACAGTTTTGGCAGGAGACAAAAGTGTTGAGATAAATGAAAAGAGGATTCAATTACAGCTTGAAGCTTGTTAAGAAAGTTTTGTGCAAGTTTTTCTCTTTCTTTCTTTTTTCTTTTCTTTTTTCTTTCTTTCTTTTTTTCCCCTTTTCTGTCATGTGCTACGTTTCCTGATGTGCTGGGGTCCTGTATGTACTTGTGGTGGTGCAAGGAAAAAGAAGCACAAAACAGTTTGCAAAAGATAAGGATGAGCCAGAGAACAAGAGGAAGAGCAAAATGTTTGCTGTTTGTTCGCTCAGCTCTTAAGTTTATTGGACTTTGGAGGATGGCCAAGGTCAGTGGATGCAACTAACACATGTTACTCTTCATTTCCATGCTCACATGAAAGCATAGCTTTTTATGAAGGGCATGTAATACTCTGCTATGATTAACAAGAGCCCTTTCTGTACCACACATCCTGGTAACTCATGGACAGATGCTCATCCTCCCTTACCTCTTAAACAACAGTGCTCATTCCTGAATTCACATTCTCATCATTTTATGAGCAGCATTATAAAATAGCACCAAATGTAATGCTGCTCTGATCTTATTAGATAACCTGTCTTTTGAAGGCACTCTTCCAAAGTGCATCCCCATCACATATGGCTCACAGCTCTGTCCTGCTTTCATTAAGCAGCGTAAGTCTTAGCATGCAATCAATCCAGCAGTCTGCCAACTTGGCAGCCTAGTATATCCCTTTTATTAGAGGGTAGAATAATGACTGTTTCTATAGCCACCAAACTGACCCTAACAGATAGCTCTGTCTTTCACTCTTGGCATAATTAAGATCACTTTCCTTTTAATGACGGTCATATTAAGCATTCTTTCATTTATTGTGTTGCTTGGAAGCAATTAAACCAGTGTCCATAAGACAGAGGGAAAGAGAAGATCAAGATGTTGACACACCCTGATACTATGAACATCCTTCTCATGAACAAAGAAAAAGGAGGTGGAAAAATTGTAAGTTAGATTCTCAGCTAAAACATAACAGCAGTGATGAGATCCCAGAGGCAGATTCAACCACCAGCAGCTGAGGAACCATCCTGAACTGACATTAGCAAATGTGGCACCCACCTGCAGCTGTGACCTGTCCCATTACAGGAGAGGGAAGAGATCTGTATACCCTCCTATCATACAGCAGACAGCAATTCTGAAATGAGACGATCATAGTCTCTGAAGTATTATTCAGTATGGAAACCCAGCAGCTAATGTCTGCCAAACCATGATAGATAAAATAGGGCACGATTGGTATTTAATATGCCAAAGGCTGCTTACACAAGTAAAGGTAGGATATTGAAATACCACAGGGATTTTACCACAACACACCAAAACTAGGGAGAAAATACCATACCATGACATTACCGGAAACAGATCAGCAGAGATTTTGAAGTTTATCTTCACTGACATCTGCTCCCAAGCAGTACCCTTATTAGCTCATTTGCATTCAGTAATTATCATTCTTCATCTAGACATAGAAGTTATGCAAATCAGAGTAGAGAAGATATGAAATATTGTCAGGTGCTAATGAAGCCATGCAGGGTTTACTGCATAGGAATTTTGCCTTCAGTGCAGAAGGAATTGAATCAGACTCACTGACTTTGGTACTGAACTGCTTGTGTCAAAGACCTGTACTCAGGTACAATGCATAGTATTGTAGATGATCTTTTTGGATCAAGTGTTCATCAGAATAAAATACTGTATTATGTTTCATTATTATATTTTTAATATAGGATAATATACTATACTAGCTAGCACTTTTGTTTGAGACAATGTTCTGGTATCAACACTGTGAGAAGCCTAGCCTTAGCTAGGGTTCTGGATCTCTGTTTCACCCTGCTTGGCCCCTCAGACTGATCAGGAACTGGTGCTGCCTGACTTGGCTCACACTCGGTTACTCACAAATGTTTGCTTTTCAGGTTGGAAGTAAAAGCATCCTTCTGGCCAGTGATAACAATGACCTATGTCAACACACAATCACAGATATGGTTACAACATAGGTTAAGCATTCACATTTCCAGTTTGGCAGAAAGAACAATTATGGGACTTTACACGGTGACAGTGATAGAATGGAAACAATAGGGCTTCCACCCATCTAAGGCAACAGACAGAAGGGCCTTCTCTTTGCAAACAGGCATTAGAGGATTATCTGGCAGGCTGTGTATGCAAACCAGAAAAAAAAAAAAAAAAAAAAAAAAAAAAAAAAAAAAAAGAGGTGAAAAAAGCAGCAGGCAGTAGAAGCAGTTTGATACAAGAAGGATAGAGTAAGTGTGCTCCCTAGGAAACAAAATCATGTGGGTGTAGTGAACCACCTAGATGATTGTTCCTGCTGTGCTGGAGGGAAGAGGGACTTTTGTTTGATCTAGACACTGGACTTAAAGCCATTCCCCTGTGACTGACCACACTTTATAGAGACTGAGCTCCAAAGTGAACAAAGACAAGGAAAGGAAATAAATTTCAGCATTTCTGTGCTCTCCAGAATGAGGCCACTCATGCCTTCAGTTGTCTATATTTGCACAATTTCGTTTTATAGTTCAGATTATCAACATTTTAAGGAGGGAGCTGTCAAAGGTATTTTTTTTTTAAACAAGTACCATGCTTGCCCATATCACCATGCCAATAATTATAGTTCTGGATTGCTTTCTCTGGATTGTGTGTCTGAGGCAAAAGTAAAAGAAATAAATTAGAGGTATTATAGTAGCTTAGATCACAGATTTTGAATTAAACTGTTGGGTACAGTAATTTAGATTTACATTTATTAAAAATAGCTGTCAAAGTTATATGTCAATCTGTTAGCACAATGTTTAATTTATCTTTCTCCTCAACAAGGTTGCCTGGAAACAGGAAAATAGTCTGAGAAATCCCTTTGTGAAAGTGTGGTATCACTTGAGAAATCAATATGGCCACTTTATGACTGCTGTTATTACTCAAAGATTTAAAACATCTGAGATAAAAAAAACTTAAACCCCAGCTTACAATAATTTTAAATACACCTGCTACAACTGCAACCTGCAACTTGGAGGTAGGACTTTGCTCAGCACACAGCAGTCTGTCACTCTAACTGTATCAGCATACACTGGTATCCTTCCTGAGGCAAGTAACAATCACATTCAAAGTATCACAGAATCACAGAATCAACCAGGTTGGAAAAGACCTCAGAGATCATCAAGTCCAACCTTTCACCTAACACCACCTGACAAATAAACCATGGCTCCAAGTGTCACATCCAATCTTTTTTTGAACACCACCAGGGATGGTGATTCCATCACCTCCCTAGGCAGCCCTCCACTGGCAAATTACTCTTTCTGTGAAGATCTTTCTCCTCACCTCGAGCCTAAACTTCCCCTGGCACAGCTTGAGACTGTGTCCTCTCATTCTGTCACTGGTTGCCTGAGAGAAGAGACCAATCCCCACCTGTCTGAAATCTCCTTTCTGGTAGTTGTGGAGAGCAATAAGGTCTCCCCTGAACCTCCTCTTCTTGAGGCTAAACAACCCCAGCTCCCTCAACCTCTCCTCATAGGGCTTGTGCTCGAGACCTCTCCCCAGCCTCATTGCCCTTCTCTGGACATGTTCAAGAAACTCAATGTCCTTCTTAGACTGAAGAGCCCAGAACTGGACACAGTATTCAAGGGGTGGTCTAACTAGTGTTGAGTACAGGGGAAGAAAGACTTCCCTAGTCCTGCTGGCCACACTACTTCTGATGCAGACCAGGATGCCACTGGCCTTGGTTACCTGGGCACACTGCTGGCTCATGTTCAGCCTACTGTCAACCAGTACCCCCAGGTCCCTTTCTGCCTGGCTGCTCTCCAGCTACTCTGTCCCCAGCCTACAGCGCTGTATGGGGTTGTTGTGGCCAAAGTACAGAACTTGGCAGTTGGACTTGTTGAATGCCATCATGTTGGACTCTGCCCATCTGTCCAGCCTGTGAAGGTCCCACTGCAAGACCCTCCTATCTTCTAGCAGATCGACTCCTGCTCCCAACTTGGTGTCATCTGCAAACGAATAACATGGGTTATTCCTCTGAAGTTCTTGGGACACATGTATGGGTTTAAATGGACTGTTTTATTTGGCTTTATGATTCTTTGCCAGATACATCTTACTACAGGTCTTGCAGACCTACAGGTGACTCTGCTCCTTGTGCCCATGTTTGCCCCATCCCTCCCCCTCCACCACCATTGTGCTCTTCTATTTTCTACATTTCTTCAGTATCTTGCCTTTGTAGACACCACATAAGCACAAAAGCTGCTGAACTATGAGTATGCTGAATATTAAACTGTGAATGCAATAGGCAGAGGTGTCCAGAAAAGGCGTCAGAGGAGTCAGTTGTGCAGTTGTGCAGCGAGGACTTGAAACGGGTGCAAACCGAACAAAAGATGGGTAGAAGATGGCAGTGCTTGCTGGAAAAGCAAGGTGAACAGTTTATACTGAATAACTATTATGATGTGCTCCACCATTTTCATTCTGCACAGACTGGCAGCAGGCTAATGATGTTCCCATTAATTTGCAGAGATCAAAAATCCATGTAAATTTCTGTCAGTGTAGTTATTTATAGGGCTGGAAGGAGGATCAGGGGAACTACAGACCTGTCAGGCTGGCCTTGGTGCCAGGAAAGGTCATGGAGCAGGTCATCTTGAGTGCCATTATGCAGCATGTGCAGGGCAACCAGGTGATCAAGCCCAGTTAGCATGGGCTCATGAAGAGCACGTCCTGCTTAACAAACTTGATCTTCTTCTACGACAAGGTGAGCTGCTTAGTGAATAAGGGAAGGGCTGTGGATGCTTCAGCAGGGCATCTGACACTGTCGCCCACAGCATTGCCCCAGAGAAACTGGCTGCTCATGGCTTGGATTGGTGGATGCTTACCTGGATTAAAAACTCTCTGGATGTCCAGGCCCAAAGCGTGGTGGTGAATGGAGTTAAATCCAATTGGTGGCTGATCAGTAGTGGTGTTCCCCAGGGCTTAGTATTGGGGCCAGTTCTCTTCAATATCTTTATCAATGATCTGGATGAGGGGATTGAATGTACCCTCTGTAAGTTTGCAGATGACACTGAACTGGGTGGAAGTGTTCATCTGCTTAAGGGTAGGAAAGCTCTGCAAAGAGATATGGACAGGCCAGGGTCAATTGTATGAAGTATAAAAAACCTAACTCCTGCACTTGGGTCATAACAACCCCATGCAACCCTACAGTCTTGGGGCAGAGTATCTGTAAAGTTGGCTGGCAGATAGACGTGGGAGTGGTGGTTGACAGTCACCTGAACAGGAGCCAGAAGTGTGCTCAGGTGGCCAGCAAGGCCAACACCCTTGCTGGATCAAGAATATTGTGGCCAGCAGGAGCAGGGGAGTGATATTGTGCCTGGTGCTGGCAAGGCCATATCTTGAGTACTGTATTCAGTTTTGGGACTCTCACTACAAAGACATGGAGTTGCTGGAGTGTGTCCAGAGAAGGGCAGCAAAGCTGGTGAAGTCTGGAGAACAAGCCTTATGAGGAGTGACTGAGGGAACCGGGAATATTTACTCTGCAGAAGAGGAAGCTGAGGGCAAAACTCTTGGCTCTCTACAACTACCTGAAAGGGGGTTGTAGTGAGGTTGGCAGTCAGTCTCATCTCTGTAGTATCGGGTGACAGAATGAGAGAAAATGGCTTCAAGTTGCACCAGGAGAGGTTTAGGTTGGATATTAGGAAAAATTTCTCTACAGAAAGAGTGGAATAGGTTGCTCAGGGAGGTGGTAGAGTCACTGTCCCTGGAGATGTTCAAGAAATGTGTGGTCATGGCACTTCAGGACAGGGCTTAATGGTTGTGGTGGTGACAGTGGACTTGATGATCTAAGAGGTCTTTTTCAACCAAAACAATTCTATGACTTTATGATTTGTTACCAGTGAGGACAGAGGGTTCAGGATGCAGACTCATGAGTTGCAGGGGGCTTCTTTTAGCTGTAAAAGCATGACTTTTTTTTCCTGTCACCTTACCTGGAGAATGGCATTCTTCAAAGCCTGGTCCTGCTACAGTTGAATTTACTCCAGGATCCCCATTGACTTGGACAATATGAAACAACATGCTATAGTCATATCCTCAAAGGAAATCAGTGCAGCATGGGTGCTCACCCTGAAAATAAAACCAAAGCCCCAGAGGAATTTATATTCCATGTGCATGGATTTTCCTTTCCAAAAGGTTACTCATATATTGAGGACATGACAAGAAAATGCATAGATCAGTTCCTGTTATTAGATCTGAGAAGTATAGTTCACTTGTAGCCAAAAGTTCTTTTATACTGATATTTTTAACAGCAATATTTTACACAAGACAGAAGGACCAAGAGCTAATATCAAGGAACCCTTTGGGGTTTGTGGCTTTCAGCTCA
This sequence comes from Indicator indicator, assembly GCF_027791375.1. NCBI lineage: Eukaryota > Metazoa > Chordata > Aves > Piciformes > Indicatoridae > Indicator > Indicator indicator. Next base: position 54,494,580 of record NC_072053.1, on the reverse strand, counting down.
AGCTGATACGGCTCGAATAATGTAACATGCAATTCCAATAACCCTACAGAGGTGCAGTTCAAGAACAAATGTAAATTATGATGAGCTTGTGCATCCATGGAGATTTACTCAAAGAGAATATAGAGATGATTGCCTTTGGGGTGAATGAAGGCTGCACTACTCACTGTTCTATACCCATATTAACTTCTCTGAGCAAGATAGAAAGAATGATAGCATCAGAAAGCAGAGAATTGTTCTCAGGAGGGTTCCAAAAGAGCTGCTCCATGGGTGAACATTTGTCAGAGAATCCGGGGTATCTCCAGGCCAACTTGTTTCTATGATGATCCTGACACAAGCATAAAGTATCGATCAGTATGACCCTATAGATGTCAGATTTCAGCAGTCTTTCAGTATAGTCTCTGACTGTACACTACTGTAGCACCAGTTTCAAGAACAGTGCATTCATGGTGAAAATTCAGCAGCTCTAATATGGACACCAGCACATGCATTCAAACAGATGTGGCCTTTCCATTACTCATGCAGATGTTCACATGCTAAGGTGCCCGGCATACAGGGGAAAGTTTAAGCGTAGGCATGACAAGAAATAGTAATCAGGAAATTTTTATCAAGTCAGCAAAACACATGGATTATAACGTGGGATTTTTTCAGGCAAAACAACCCTGATAGTGAATGGTTTACAATTTACCAATGTATGGAGCATTCTGTGCCTGTTTCTTTGTAATATGTAACAGAAATGATGGCACTTCAAGACACTGGGAAGCAGTGGGAGCTGGAGGGGACCAAGGTAGGGAGTAGGAATTATATTACCAGTCATTCAGTTACCTGAGTTCTACCTCAATTCTAATCAGATAGAACTTCTTAGGATAACTCATTATAATATCCTTCACTGCTAAAAGCTGGTGGGAATCTGTGCTGGTTTACTCCTTGACAGCTCCATTCACCTCACCTGAGGGTTACGAGTGGAAACCTAGGAGTGCTAATGTAATCCATTCCCATACTTTGAGACAGAGGCAAGTGAAGTGGCTACAAAGTAAACCAGTGTTTTTTCTGCAGTATCTTGTGTTTACTGTGGTTCACAAGAAGATGGTCACCCACAAAGAGTACCTTTCAGAGGGGTACTCTAACTATTCAAAAAGAAGTCTTTATTCAGAAGGATCTTTAATTAGCAGTTGTAAAGAAATGGTGGTGTGGAAAATAATGTAAATACGCTTGGGGTTATGATACTGAAAGCAAGGAAGGAACTTGAACAGTAGGGCTAGAAAATGGACAGAGGATATGAGAAGGTAATTACAGATGAGTTTTCAAGATGACTTGACTGACCCATGCATGGAAACTGATCTTTGTACATATAGCCTGCTTAAGCCTTCTAGCTCAGACATCGTAACTCTGGTTGTTTTATTAATTATTGGGACCAGTGCTGTTCAATATATTCATCAACGACCTGGATGAGGAAACAGAGAGCACTGTCAGCAAGTTTGCTGATGACACCAAGCTGGGTGAAGTGGCTGACACACCAGAGGGTTGTGCTGCCATTCAGCAGGACTTGGACAGGCTGGAGAGATGGGCAGGAAGAAATTTAATGAAGTTCAACAAGGGCAAGTGTAGAATTTTGCACCTAGGAAAGAACAACCCCATGGACAAGTATAGGCTGGGGACTGACCTGCTGGAGAGCAGTGAAGGGGAAAAGGACCTGGGGGTCCTAGTGGATTGAAGGTTGACCATGAGCCGGCAATGTGATCTTGTGGCCGAGAAGGCTAATGGTATCCTGGGCTGTATTAGAAAGGGTGTGGTCAGTAGGTTGATAGCGATTCTCCTCCTTCTCTACTCTGCCCTAGTGAGCCCACATCTGGAATATTGTGTCAAGTTCTGGGCCCCTCAGTTCAAGAAGGACAGGGAACTTGAGGTAGTCCAGTGCAGAGCCACGAAAATGATTAAGGGAATGGAACATCTTCCTCGTGAGGACAGACTGAGGGTGCTGGGGCTGTTTAGCTTCCAGAAGAGGAGACTAAGAGGTGACCTCATTCATGTTTATAAATACGTAAAGGGAGAGTGCCAAGAGGATGGAGCCAGGCTCTTCTTGGAAATGCCCAATGACAGGACAGGGGGCAATAGGTGGAATTTGAGGCATAGGATGTTCCATGGAAACAGGAGGAAGAATTATTTCACTGTGAGGGTGACAGAACACTGGAACAGGCTGCCAGGGGGGTTGGGGAGTCTCCCTCTCTGGAGATATTCAAGACAAACCTGGATGAGTTCCTGTGTGGCCTGGTATAGGTGATCCTGCTCTGGCAGGGGGGTTGAACTAGATGATCTCTCAAGGTCTATTCTTAGCCTCTGAACTCACATGCTAATAGGAAATAGTTTTCTGATCTGTCTTGCATTCACAACTGTTTGTTAACTAGCGCAACAGGTGCTTTGCTAGCAGCTAAGAATTGCTAAACTTTAATATATAGTTAAGTTTGCCTTGCTGGAAAGACCTTGGAGTGCTGGTGGACATCAAGTTCTCCATGGAACAACAATGTGCCCTCATGGCCAAGAGAGCCAATGGTATCTTGGGATGCATCAAGAAGGGTGTGTCCAGCAGGTCTAGGAAGATTCTTCTACCACTCTACTTTGCCCTAGTGAGACCACACCTGGAATACTGCATCCAGGTTTGGGCTCCCCATTTCAAGAAAGACAGAGACCTGCTGGAGAGAATCCAATGGAGAGCCACGAGGATGATTAGAGGACTTGAGCATCTCCCCTGTGAAGAGAAACTGAGAGCCCTGGGGCTGTTTGGTCTTGAAAGACTGAGAGAGGCTCTCATCAATGTGTATAAATATGTGAGGGGTGGATGTCAAGTGGAGGGGGCCAGGCTCTTTTTGGTGGTAGACAGTAATAAGACAAAGAACGGGTTCAAACTAGAACATAGAAGATTTCAGCTCAACATGAGGAGAAACTTCTTTACAGCGAGGGTGACGCAGCACTGGAACAGGCTCCCCAGGGGCGTTGTGGAGTCTCCTTCTCTGGAGACTTTCAAAACCCACCTGGATGAGTTCCTGTGTGGCCTGGTATAGGCTACCCAGCTTTGGCAGGGGGGTTGGACCCGATGATCTCTTGGGGTCCCTTCCAACCTCTAATGTACTGTGACACTGTCATAACGTGATACAGTTTCTGACTGCATTTGCGAATTTTCTTCTTGCTGTAAGCCTTAGAACAGGAGGGAGTTAAAGGAGATTTATAAAATAATCTGGAGGGTCATTTACAATGGAGAAGGTCAGAAAGCTGGTATATGCCTGTGCTCTTTCCCTTGTTGCCCATTTTATTAACAAATAGAGGAATGGAGGAAATGCCTAAGATGACAGCAGCACTTTTGGGGAACACACCCTTCTGAGGCAACCCTGCCTCGAAGAGACCATTGCTGCCGCCAGACCAACCACTAGCGCACTAGAAGTGCCTCTCCGATAAAGAATATTATTTTATTTTACCTGACTTCCAAGGCAGCACGTTAAAAAAAGCCACCCAGAGCCCATCCGCCGTTAAGAGCTCTTCTCCCACTGCCAGGACACTTCTGCCACACGGTGGCAGCCTCCCCCGCTCGCCTCGCGGCCGTTAAAATGGCGGCGGGGCAGGCGCCCAGAAGCATGCTGCTGTGTGTGGGCGTCCCCATCCCTCCTCGTCACAGGAGCGTAGCCCGCAGCTAACCTGCCGGCACTCGCCTGGCTGCGAAAGCTGTTGCGGCCGGTGCTCGGGCAGGGCAGAGAGGGGAGCTGTAATATACCTCTATCTCCCCCTGCCCTGATAGTCCCCATAGTGCTGCAGACGCAGGGAATCTCGTGTGTCAGGGAAAGGCCCAGCCGAGGCAGCAGTAATTCATAAATTCAGTGAAGTACCCGGTAAGAACTGGTGACTGAGTTTGGTCCGGCCTTAAAAGAACGTCTGCTTTCAAACTCCTCCCTTGGCAACAGTGACGGGTTCAGTCTGGCCTCAGGAGGACTTGGGGAGCTTCAGAAAACGGACGCAGGGGTGTTACTGGCAAAGGAGATGAGGGTCATGCTAGGATAACTAAAGGATAAATAATATTATTTATTGGATGACTTAACATTGGTCCTGATGTCCTTCGTTTTTTTAGAGCTGGTGGCATGATTGTCATCATGGTGGTGGGTGTGGGGTTTTTTCTTTTTGTTTTTTTTTTTTTTCTTTTAGTTTTGTTTGCTTGGGGATTTTTTTAATTGAAGGCAAAATAGGTAGCACTGCTGGTAATGAAATGCATCACAGGCATAAAAAGAATCATATAAATCTTTTTGTTGGAAAAGAGCTTTAAAATCATTGAGTCCAACCATTATCCAACTCCAAGTCTGCTGCTAAAGCATGTACTTTAGCACCATATCTATGTATCTTTTACACACCTTCAGGGATGGTGATTTAACCATCTCCCTGTGGAACCTATTTTAGTGCTTGATAACCCTTTCAGTGAAGAATTTTTTTCTAATGTCCAATCTAAACTTCACATCATGCAACTTGAGGCCATTCTATCACTTGTTACTAGGGGGAAGAGACAAGCGCCCACCTTGCCACAACCTCCTTTTGTTATCCCCAGAGGAGTGTCATTTACCCGGCGTGCAGCAGCCAATATACACACAGAGCAGAGGGCGTTTCATCTATCTCATATTTGCTCAAAGCCAGGAGCTAGGTGGTATTCCATAAAGCTAGCTCAAACTAATTACAGAGTTTTGCACATTTATACAAGTCTGAATAATGTACTCTTCCTACCTATATATATCTGATGTTATCCTACTTCTTGATTGTTTAATAGCTTCTTCACCTTAAAGCAATGGTATCTACAAAATTAGTGGTGCGTACTCTGAGAGGGGTGGTCTTGTAATCAAAGGACTCCTTTCTCAAGGGTGTATTTTAGTATTGTAATAATATGTTAATTAGTAAAAATTCACTCATTAGGAATTTATGTTGCAGGGGTTTTACATCTTCAAGGTGTGCTGATAGAAGTTTCTTCCAGTGAGAAGTTCTGTGTCTTTAGATCTTGATGTCCTTGGTTTCTTCTTGCAGCCTTTTGTTTTACTTTAATAGGAATTTCCAGCACAAGGCAGACATCATCAATCTTTCAGCTCCTCTTGAAGGCTATAGTTCCTAGCAAGGCATGTATTGTTTATACAAAGTAACCAGGTTTACACAATAAAGCCACTGATCAATGCTCCTCCTTAGAAGACCAATACAGTATATTCAACCCTAGCTTAAACAGTTTCATTATAACCTAGGCATTTTCAAAGGGTTTCACTTAGATAAAACACTTTCAGGTAGTCATAAAGAGCAACAGGGTCTCCCCTCAGCCTCCTCTTCTCCAGACTAAACAAACCCAGTTCCTTCAGCTGTTTGTCTTAAAACATGTCCTCCAGATCCTTCATCAGCTTCTGTGACCTTCTTTGGACCTGCTCCAGCACCTCAATATCTTGTAGCGAGGGGTGCAAAACTTAACACAGTACTCAACGTGTGGCCTCACAGTGCTTTTTACAAGGGGATGATCACTTTCTTGGTCCTGCTAGTCATGCAATTCCTGATACAGGCCAAGATGCTGTTTGCTTTCTTGGTCACTTGGGTAAACTGCTGGTTGATGTTCATCCAGATGTCCACCAACACACCCACGTCTTTCTGTAATGAACAGCTTTCTAGCCACTCTCCCCAAAGCCTGTAGCTTTCCATGGGGTAAATCTGACAAGTAGTGTATCTTGGAGCAGATGAATTCCACTCTGTGGTGTTGTAAAAATGCTGCCTTCAGGTTTTCCTGAGAAATAAAAGTGAGCTGTGTTTTTGCACTTGGAAAAATAGTAAATTGGCCAGGGAGCAGAATAATCTGCTTAGCCAATAAAGTTGGACAAAAAATTGATCTGTGTTTTATGTTCCCCCTTCTAGATATTTATCTTCACTTTACTCATTACTGTTAATGGTTCTGTCAATTATTATTATTAGCTTTTATCTTAAAGTGCAGAGTAAAGCAAATGGTCATAATTCTTTGGAAAAAAGTTTGATCAAATGCCAGTCATGATGACAGCTGCCCATATTCTGTACATGTCTTGAGTCAAAGCAAGGTATTTTGTCTCTTTGATATAATGCCCAAGCTTGCAGATATATCATGTTGGAAGAGATGCTTAGGGGTATGAGAGTTAATCCAACTTCATGTAAATAAAATTATTTAATTTATAAATTACAATGCCAAATATTAATAAAAATATGAATAACTTTTTATTAATATGAAAAACATTGCCAAAACTTATTAAATAGGTTCAATGTACAGTTAGAATGTATCTTTACAATGGGAACGTATGGTATTTGGGCAACTATAACAATTTTAACAATTTTGTGCAAGCCAGGAGGAAATAACACAGAAAGAGAGAATCCCCAGGAGCAAAATGGTGCTCAACCACATGGCTGGGGAGACTTGACAAGAACCGTTAAGCCAAAGAGGCAATGAATTAATTGCTCACAGTTGATTCCACCCAAGTGGAGAGTGCTGCTCCTGTGTATTAGAGGCTTGGGGCACTCTCATGTGCCAGGCACAGCAGGCTCCTGGCAGGAAGTGCCACACGGTCTAGGACCTGTCTGGCTTCAGCGGACGTTTTTTGATGCTTATCGTGATGGACTCTTGCTTTGTGCTGGGTAAGCTGAGGCACATCAAAATTCTAGTTGCAAGGGGAAGCAGGCTTGGCTCCAGCTCCTAAGCTCATGGCTTCTCTAGCTTGCAGTGGGTAAGCTTGTGGCTTCCCTCCCAGGCTCTGGATCAGGCAACTCAAGGCAAGACTACTCAAGGCAACTTCAGGCAAGGTGGGCCAAGGCAATTCAAGCAAGGTTTAAATGAGGCTTAAGCAAGGCAAGGTGACTAGAAATCGGCCTGTATGTATATCTTGCCTGAGATTCAATTGGGCCAATAGGGCAACTGAAGCCAGCACATAGTTACCCAATGAAAAAAGGTTCTGCCAGGCTGTGGCCATAAAAGGCACAACCACAGGCCTGGTCAGGGAGGAGCAGTGGCCAGTACATGTGCTCTGCCTAGAAGGAGAGTTGTTTACCAGACATGCATGGTCCTGTCCCCTTTGTTCCTTTTCCCATGTTACCTCGACTTTCTGATGGAAGGAGAGGGTAGAGGGGGACCATGTCCAGACACATCAGGGTCTGTCTGGGTTTTGTGCTGGGCTCATTTGGCCCTACCATGAGACTTCATTTTGTATCAGAGGAGTAGAGAAACAAACTGAAATAAAAGAAGTGGCCATTGTCCTCCAAACTGAAGCCAGAATTGAACAAGGTTTGGGTGTATCTTTTTTAATATATATTTCCTTCTAATGTATGGGCAGAAATTAATATGCTATATGTTTTAATGTTTACAATCACTTTCCCTTGCTGTAATTTTTGCCTCTGATTTTGGGACCTTGGAAGGTAGCAGTGTCCCTCAAATGGTGTACAACTATATCCTGCACATGACAGGATGTAGACCTGGATTATTAAGGTAATTGATCCTTATTAACTTGAGTTGCACATGCACAAATTGTAAGATTTACTTGCAAAATCACAGCCTTATAATGCTTGTAGCCACCTCCTCTTTGTCAGGTGAAAGACCCCATGACATTCAAAAATACTGCAGTGTGCCAGCGCACAGCACACTCATTTCTAATGGTTCACTACTTGAGGTTGCTGCAGCAAGAGATGAGGAAGCAGGAAATATTTTCTACATCCCACTGAGCTCCATTAGGTGGGATTACTGGCTGACATCTGCGGCCCAACTTGATACTGAGTCCAGCCAGCTGCTGTCTGCCAGGCTGAGGTGTCCAATGTCAGGGACAGTTAGTCTGCATGGAAGATTTGTAGTTGCTCATGTTGTTACAGTTTCGTCTCCAGGCCTCATCCCTGATTTCTTGCTAGAGCAAGAACCAAAGCTTCTTCTGGCACAGTTTTTCAGACCCAAAGAATTCAAGTGAAGATTGGCTCAAGTGTATAAATTTTCTAATATCCTCCAGCTCTTTTAACTGCCTCTCATGGATTCTGCTGCAGCTACCACTGATGAGAGCTTAGTGGTAACGTTTAATTCTAAGATGTAATTCAGGTAGTCAAGTTCCTATTTTGGTGTGGAGTGCAGAACATGTAACCTGTTGCACTGATGCTAAAATAAATGTATGTGAAATTGAGGGCATGCCACCTACATGGACTGAGCAAGCCAATTCAGTCTCAGTTATACTACTGTAAAGGTAAAGGAGTTAATGAATTTCTAGTGGTGCTAATTTTATACCACTGATACACTTGTTTTGTCTAATTTAAGAATATATAAATAAAAATGTATTTGTGTTTCTGTCTCTAGTGTGTTTAATTGGAGGCTTGGAAAGCCACCTTGTGAGTTTACAGAGTGGTCACTATTAAACCACAGAGTGGTGCTGTTGGTGTATTCTGGATGTACTGCATCGGAATACAGACGTTTCTTTAGTCTGATTAGTTTAGCTAACGTTTTTGTCCAGGTGGCATTGTAACTAAGGACAACATTTAAACAAAATACTTTACATTTCTTTTCCAGGCACTCAGCCTTTCTGAACAATAAAGGTTCTGTCCTAATTGCAGTTTCATGTTTCTGGATTAGTTTTCCTGTTTTTCAGTTGTGTTCATGTCATACTACTGTAGATGTTCATAAGTGAATTTTAATTTTCTTTGACTCAGTGCAGAACTGAAGAGGGCTGTCTTTCTTTCTCAGGTCTTTTGTCCCTTGACATATGAGGGAGTATGACCTCAGAGTTTTAAATGACAGCTGTGGACAGTGCCATCTACAAGAGCTTCTTTCAGTGTGAGGCTCTGTGTACAGGGCAGTCCAGTTTAGGAGGCAGGGTTAACACTTGTTGCTCACCAAATGGTGCTTGATGGTCACCAGTATCTTCTACTTTATGACTGGGCCAAAACAACATAGTTGATACTGGGTCACGCTTCTCTACAGTAAGCCATCATATGCTTTTGTCTACATTATGCCACAACAGTTTAACTCTGAGAAGAGAATATTTCAGTTCCCATGCCAATAAACTCCTGACCTTTCTGAGGTGATTGCCAGTGTCACCTACCTGTACCATTCTGTATCACCCTAAATAAGTTATTAGTGCTTTAGAATTTACTGCTCTCTTGGTTATTGTGTGAATTAGGCTATCTTTATCTGAATTGTTGGTTCACTAGCTGCAGATCACAAGAGGTGAGTTCTTTTTAACTTCTTGGATAAAATAGTCCTTGCAGGCCTTTCTGCCCTTTCCTGAATTCCCTGTGCTGTCAAATTTGACTCCTTGACTGTCATCTCAAAAGGAGGGAAGTAACTGCTGCTTCACACAGCAATGTGTCTCTTGATTTTTTGTGAGCTTGAATCTTCCATATTACAATATAACAGAGGAAATCTCAGCTTTAAGCTAGGATTTCTGACAGTTTGGGTTTGAGATCTCAGTTGATGTGGCCAGTCCTATGGGAATGACTCTGGCCTTGCCTATCTAGTTTAAAATAATTTCTCAACAGTTGTGTAAAGTTACTCTGAGGGGTGCCTAACATTTTATCAAGAAAATCAATAGCAATTCTGTGATGGGTAAAAGATTTCTAATGGCTTTAAAATTTGTGCAAGGTGAAACAAGATGACTAAGTCCACTGAGAACAGAGTTAATTCTTGTTTGAGAAATCAAAAGCAAATTCTGCACAGAAACACTATGTCGATTTATAAGATAAATGATTTGTTTTATATGTGTCTGAAACATGATTATGTATTAAAACTATGCAGTGTATATCACAAAACATTGATCAAAACAGAGCACATTGCTAGTGTAACACTTGGATAATGTGCACAATGAGCCTGATGGTCTCTTACCTCTGCATTTAGTGTACACAAGGCTTAATTTTGTAAAGGCTGACTGTCATTCTTTCTCTGCTTAAACTTATTTTAATATATACTCCAATAGTCAGTTCTTGATGGTTTTACTCTTTAAAGTATGTGCCGCAAGTTTCATTGAAATACACATTACACAAACTTCATCAGTGTCAAGTTGCATAAAATAATTTATTTTTAACAGTAGTTTCTTGAGCTCTATCATACTTCCAATATGCCTGCCACTGTTCTGTGAGATGCTATTTTCAATTGCCAGGAAGTTCATGGCTTTCAGAGGAGAAATTTTCGTGTTATGTATCTGCTTTGTGTTGATATGTACCTAATGTTTAAGTTTGAATAGTTCTGCCATTTATGGCAATATGTAAAGGAGGACAAACAAATTCTGTGGTGAGAAGACCTGTATGCTTTGTAGAAAAGTTTTCTTGTGTGGTGGGGAGACTGCTCTTTTCCCAGCTGGGACGCGGCTCTAGTCTGTGCAAACGTACCTCTGTCTGTCTAGGTTGGAACTTTTGAAAAAGCTTGATTCGCACGTGTTCAGTAAAAGCTTTTTCAGAGCAGAGAGTTAAATCTGACTTGTAGTGAGGATGCTGCATCGTCTTTCATTGCTTTTCAGCTGCCCTGTACAGCAGTACTAGGCCCGTAGAACAGCAGAGGATGTACTTTTTTCAGTACTTGCTCCCACTGTGTTCATGGAGGGTCTTTTCCGTATTAGATAGTAGAACAGGTGGTGAATTGGGGTAAAGAAGTCCCCCCTCACTATTGGAAGAAAGGAAAGCAGCATAACAAACTTGTTAAAGGACCATTCCTTCAGGTAGAAAGTACTTCTTGGCGTAGCTTAGAGCTGAATGTTGGATTTCCAGTCAGAGTTTCCTCCCTGGCCAGAAAATGACTTTGAAATCCACTGACAAAAATATGCTTCATATTTTCCTTTGCTGGCTTACCCTGTTTAACAATTCACACGCACAACCAAGTGCTCTTTTAGCTAAGAATCTGTATGGCCTGGAATTTCTATTTTTCCAGTAAAGAGCAAAGTTTAAAATGTTAAAGGAAATTTAACACTCTGAAGCTAAGCACTCAAGATTTGTGATGTGTAGATATTCCTCCCCTTGCTTATTTTCCTATGAGTCCTGCAGATTCTATAAGAAATAATTCATCAGTTCTGAAGACAGCAGCCTTATTTATTGCATAGCTTTCCTACATAACTAGGCTGTCTGTCCTCCACCCAGCAGAAGCTGTTTGGAATGATAGGATGAACTCAGGTACATCAGCATAGCATACGCACAAAGGGACCAAGTTTCAACAACCTTAGTATTCTTAGCTCTCAGCTGAAGTTTTTAGAGTGCAGAGTGATTGATTTTGCTTAGTTTCATAGAGCTTTGGAGAGGAAGAAGGGGATATGAGACTAACTGAAGCAAACAAAAACACTGATAGAGTAAATCTTAGCCTGTTTGAAGAGGAAGTAAACCTGGTATTTTGTAAGTTATGTTTCCTTTTTTCTCCTGGTTATAATTTGTGATGAACTGAAAAGTGACGTGCAGTTTTACAGAAAGGTAAGGGCTTTTCAAGTACCTAAGTTTAGAAAATGCCCAGTAAAAAAAAATAAAAATTGTGCATTTGTTTTAATTCAGGTGACATTAAGGCACTTGGCACTAGCTAGTTTCTGATGGTTTGAGGCTGCAGTGGTTGCAGACACAACTCCCTGAATGAGTCATATACACTCCAACTGTTTTACCTTTTTTTTTTTTTTTTCCTTTCAAAATGGAATTTGGCATGGCTGCACTTCTGGTCCTGTGGGGCTCTGACATACTGGTACAAAGCAGGTGTGGAGTGTTGCACATACCTATGCAGTTAAACAGTGACAGGCATTCTCTGTAAGCAGTTAAATTTCTTAATTTTGTGATCAAATGGGTAATTATATCAATGACTGTGTTTCATGTAGTCTTTTAAAAAAGACATAGAGAAAGAGAACTTTTTCCCGCCCTTTTAAACATTCTAATTTTCCCATTCCTAAACACAAACCAGAATCAATGATAGTATCTTTGGCAACTTTTAATCTATTCAACAGTTAGGCTTTGTTATTAGAGAATGGCAAAATTTACATGCTCACCAGTAGTCCGTTTAACACTAATAGCCAGAATTTAGAGAGAGTCTGAAGTTCTGCAGTGTGAAACTCATGGTTTAGTGCCCCTTATCTAACAAAAATGGCTCTGTGGCCTTTTCTTCCTTGTATGTCTTTACTGTCTTTCTTAGGTTCTCTGAGGAACTATTAACACTGCAAATTATACAGGTGATATTTGTCAGAAAACAGAGTCCTTTGGAAAAAATTTCCCTTTTTGCATAGGATGGAAGAGGGGGTGGGGAAGTTTACCACAAATTGTTAAATCCTGTCTAGATGATGTGTAAGTATTCACATTTGTTTTGGGAGTGTAGTGAACTTCCATGAGGATAAATGGCAATACTCCCTATGTTCTGCCTTGGTTTTTGCTGACGAATGTGATTAGTTGTATATCAGGCTAGATTCACCTATGAGACCAGCTCACAGTACCTGTTGCATTTCCTTGTGATAGTCTGCACCTTCTCTACTCTGGATTTGTGTGATACTACTGTAAAGGCAGGTGGTGTCACTGTCACACACCCTTTCTCAGGACTGTTGTGGGACAGGGAAGGCAACTATGGAGGTGCACTGGAGGAACACTGAGGTAGTGTGGTTTGGATCAACCTTTTTTCCAGCCAGCGGCCTTTTATTTTCATTAAGGTAACTGAAACTGCCTAAGAGGGAATTGAGACATTGTTTCTTTCCTGAACATGAAGGCATGCAGTTATTGTCAGAGAGCTTTCTGAGAAATAGCAGTATTTCAGGATTGCGTTTGTCTTGGCTGGCACAACTAAGGAAAGAGCTTGGTACTTGAAATGGGACAAGGTGTATTTGACAGGAGGTCAGCTGAAGGATTTGGTGTGGCAAGAAGATAAAGGAAGTCACATAGAGAAGATGCAGTCAAGAAGAGATTGTGTGTGTGTGTGTGACAAATTATGCTCTTATGCTCATTGGGATCCCACCTTTTCCTTTCCAGTTACCAAGACTTGTGCATGGGCTCTTTCAATGCTGTCAGTTGCCATACTTTGTTAATGACCCTTAAGGGGCTAACATTAACACCTGTTTATGGTTATTTCCTGTCACTGTTTACTCTCCCAGATGGTACAAATACAATATACCCAGTGTGTTAGGCATTTGTCAGTAATACAGTCTTTGCCAGATAAATGCCATTCATGTCAAATTTGCAGACATTTCATAGTCTGAAGAATCTGTCCTCTATGTCAAAAGCAGAAAATGAAAGACAAATCTTAGGTTCTTGAAATAAATATGAAAGAAATAGCCCAGTTGTTTGTCTTTCATCTCACAGTTTATTTTCTTGTACCCAAAGGGTAGGACTGAGAAGAAGCAGCAACTTAAAATCCAAATGAATGCCTAAGACTGAGGGAGGTGACTCCAGTGCAGGTGGGTAGGGTGTACTTGTGGTCATGAACCTCTCATTTCATGTGTCATTTCGAAGTCACCTGTGACTTTGTTCTGATGACTGAAGGTGAAGGCCACAGGTGTTGGAAGACTTTTCCACACAGAAGAACGTGTCCTTCATGTCTTGAATTAAGTCTTGCTGTTGCCTTGGAAAGACATTTAAAGAATTAACAAAGAGACTGGTAAACAGTGTTTTTAGAGTGCTCTCAGAAGTCATTCAATACTGGCTGAAATATTTTGTGTTTGTCATGCATTATCTTGATTTTCAGCTTTCCCAGAGCAGGGAGCTTTTTCGTTGGTGGGGGTTTTTGTTTGTTTGTTTTGGTTTGGTTTGGTTTGGTTTGATTTTTCTAGGACTGCAATGTACTGTATCCATTTTCAGTTCTAGACAAATGGTTTTTATTGATAGTAATAAGAAAGCCACCATATCAACACCAACTATCTTGACTTTGTCAGAGACAAAAAAGTTACTGACATATGCATTTGGGGATTTCTAGCCCAACAGTCAAAGGTAAGTGAATACCTCTGCTAGTGCATAGATCAGTTGTTCACTAAAATAACAATTACACAAATTGCTACATTCTGCACAGGAAAGGTCAAACAAGATGCTCATACTAACACTGGGTTTATAGATCCATTCTTCCAGGTCAGAGGGTGTTATTCAGAGGCTGAATTCCTGACAAGTATGCCTTGATGACAGAGATGATGCATTTATGTCTTGGAAGGGAGAGGTTCCTGAATTTTCAGTGCAAAGAGACCACTAAAGCACGTGGAGCAGGTTTTTCTTATTACTGGTGAAGGTGAACAAGAATTGTCACCCTGTCTAACACCAAAAAGTATTTGCATTACTGTTGCTGAGCCACAGGCTGTCTTTACAACCTGTATGCACTTTTGTGTCCATGTTGACCTGCTGTTACTGAAGTGTACTGTCCCAAGACAGACTCTATAGCTGTTTATATGCTATGGAATTCATCTGGGACATTCCCAGCTACTTGGAGGTTGCTTGTGGTTAGAGGGTCTTAGAGCCTTCCTTTCCATAGACTAGACTCTAACTAGCATTCTCCCCAAGCTGTTCCTGGATACAGCAGTATCATTACACAGAATATCAGCTCTTTCCAGCCTGTAGGATTGATTATCCAACATTGATTGGATGTTTGACAGGCTGAGCACTCAGCAGGTTCTATTTTATGAAAATACATTCAAGTGAATTATAATCCCTTTTCAAGATCAGGCTATATATTTGTGTCCTCAGATATGGTCCTTATGTATCTTTTCCTGAAAATATTTGATTTACTAAGTGTGGGTTTTTTTAAAAGAAAATCTTTTCTTCCCCAAGGCACTTCCTAGAGCTCTGGGGTAACTCTCCTTCTTTTTTCTGCTTCCTCCCTGGAATTTATCTAGGATTACAGCCCAGAGAAAGTCTGTAACAGGGCTGTTCATGCCAATGGGGTGATTAATGACAAGATGATAGATTTCTTACAAAGACCTGTTTCCCACAGTAGGGTCACTTTATAAGCATGATGGTATAGGCATGAAAGTCTTCATTGTGGAGACAGCTATTATCTTTACCCATTCTTATCTTCCCTGAAATCTTTAAGACTCCACCCCTTGTCAGTGAGAGTGATAACTTTATAGTTCTTTCTGCCCTTATGAATTTTTCGCAGGTGTTATTGAACCGACTGTGAGGGTTGACAAGGAGATAGGCACTATGATGGTGCCTCACTCTCCATTTTAGCTCACTTTGTAGAGTCTCAGTGCATGGAGTTAACCAGTGTCCCCATCACAGTATTTTCTCTCCAGAACCTCACCTACACAAGATTCTCCACTGGTGAATTTCAGATATTCCAATACCATGACTGGAAAGAACATTAATCAACAAAGCCTTATAAAGAAAATCATCACCTTAACTACAGAAGAATTAGTATTTCTTTATACCAATTAGAGTTCTTTTCAGTGCCAAAACTCCATGAAGATCTCAAATAAAAGAGAAACAGAGCTTTTCCACAGGGACTTAAAAATAAATTGGTATTTATTGAAATTAAATTCTTCCCAGAAGGCCAATCAAATAAAGGAATTTTTTGTTTGTGTGTAGAAATCAAGGTAGTAAAGTCTAATTTACTTTATAGGAATTCTGGTGGCATATAACTGTGATGCCTTTGGGCATTTTTTCTGTTATTTTGTGAGTAGCTTTTCCAGATGGAATGTTGTTTTTTTCTCCTTCCTCCCTTGAAAATAATCTAAGAGATAAGGAAGCTGGGATATGAATTCTTCAGTTTTGCATGACTGAAATTGAGTGATTTTTGCTACGGTTTTGGTCTTTGTTCTGTCTTCTGTTAAAACTCAGTGTTAATAGCTGTCTGACTTGCATGAGTAGTGCTTCAACTTTACTTCAAGACACAAACTGTGTTTAGTTATTCCTGGGGAAGGAAGAAATGTGTTCTTTCATGACATCTGTAGAAAATGACCTATACCATTTTCTGCTGTAAGACATTTTGTACAAGTTCCAGATTTGCTATACTGAGGAGAGTTTTACTACTATGGTGTCTGGTCTCATGGCTTGTTTTTGAGTTGTTCATCATTCTGCATTCATTATTTTTTCATGGTTGGGCTGACACCTTTTTGAGGAATTTCTTCATACAGTGTTTTGGGTATTCTGTTTTGACAGAAAGTTCTCATTCCATTCCATCACTGTGCTTTCCTCCTTCACTGATTTTTTGGCTCTGATAGCATTGGGACAATTTTTTTTTCTCTCACTTTCTAAGTCGTTCTTTAAAATTCCAGATTTCCATTCCATATGCTTTAATATTTCTCTATTTCATTTCCTTGTGTGGAGGTCTATGTTTTTTATTGGTTTAATATACTTGTGAAATCTCTAGAAAATACTTAATCTGTTGCCTATCTTTTGTCCATCTTCTCTGTAGTGACTCTGAAAGATATCTTGGAGTTAATACATGCTCTGCAAAACTAGACATGCTCGTTTCTCTTTAGATGGAACATCTTTCACTGACTGTTTATATTCAATTTACATGATATTTGGTTTCACAAACTCACAATTTTTGCTTGAAGTTCAGTGGTTCATCCTGCAGGACATCCTAGAGACATTTCATCTATCACAAAAGCCATGTGTAGTTCATATTTTTTAATGGAAAATATATGTTCTTACTCTGTTACGTGACATATGGGTCATAGGACAAAGTCTTCATTTGTATTCCTTTTGAACTGGAAATCCATCACGGGTAATATTTGTATATTTCTTTGCAAAGATGTAAGTGGCTCTGCTGTCTGAAATGCAGACTTGGGAGTACTATGTTTCTGATGAAAGAGATTTTTGGCCTGTTTGGACCATTTAATGATGATAGGAGTGTGTGAATTGCAAAAATACATACAGTATGTTCTGTGAAGAGTCTTCTTGCATGACCTGCTCATTTATAAATACAAAGATTAAACAAATTACAGGGAAGTGCATCTTTGAGATCTGTTGGATTAGAAGAAGATTGGCCACTGACTTCAAAGAGAACCAAGCACTCCTAACATTATTTTTGCTAATGTTTGCATAGCTGAACAGTGGTCAACATGCTACAAATCTCTGATAGTAGAGATTTCTCTGCATTTGTGAGGGGAGGTTCATAGCTTTCAATCTGTTTTATCAGCACATTTCTGTTCTCTGAACTAAGGGTATCAAGATTTGGAAGAACTTGTGAAATGTATGCCATTTTCCAGAAGGTGTTTTAGAAAACTACATGGGAAACTATTAAGAAAAAAGATGATTCAGAGATGTCTATTTGTTGTGGCTTAACCCAGAAATACTTGAGACACCACAGCTCCAGTGAGTAGTTTTTTTGCAAACTTCTGTACTGTTTAATGGCTGATGGCTCTGCTTGGCTTGTGTTTTATTTCATTTTTAACCCCTGCACAACGCTTATTCTGCATTAATCATTCCCTGACAATGAAAAAGGCAATCTGAGCATTTGGAAGTGACACAGTAAATTCTTGACCCTCACAGGAAAGCTCCCAGGGGCTTTAGAGAGGCCATAGCCATGCAGACAAGTCAGCTGCTATACTGTAGGGCAACATCTTAGTGTGAGCTCAATACCTGCTGCCACTGCCTGTGTCAGATCTGTGGTCACTACCCAAGGCCTGTCTCCAGAGAGAAAGTTCTTTCTTCTGCTCTGGCCCATTTTACCCAGTACAAGTGGCACATCATTAGAGCTTCTCCCTTTTTGTCCCACGGAATCTTTCCACATGACAATGAAATACTGCCTTCTGGAGCATAAAGAAAAATCTAGATGAGTAGAAGTCCTTCCTCTCCCTGTAGGTGAGGCCTGAGAAGCATCTAGCACTGAGACCATGCTCCAGAATGGCAGTTAGCAATTGGCCCATTTGCTGCTCAGTGCTTCATTGGTGTGACTTGGTGTCAGCAAGGGACTATGCTCTTGATACAGCAACAGTTTATGTGCAGGGCCCCAGCAGCCTTGTGATTCTCCAGCAACGCCATTAGAGAGCCCTACTGAGGAAATCTTTGCTGAGCACAGAGGTGGCTCTGTGTCTGGCAGGGAGGAAAAGAAGCTATGTCCTAGAAGATGAAATATTTTTTTTCCCCTATACATGTAGCATGGAGAATAAATAGGAAGAATTAAAAATCTGGGTGCAGTTCAGGACCACGATCCCGTTGCAGTTATGGAGACATCATGGATGACTCACATGACTGAAATGCTGTCATGGATGGCTACATACCAGCATAGTGAGTTGTTGGAGTTGCTCTTAATGTGTGGAGGCAACTGGAATGTATTGAGCTCTGCCTAAATGGGATAGAAGAACATGCTGAAAGCTTATGGGTAGGAAGTAAGTGGCAGGCTAATATGGGGGAAGTGGTAGTGAGTGTTTGCTGCTCAAGAGGAAACTAATGAGGCTTTCTACAGACAGTAGCCTCATGATGCACCAGTTATTATGGGGGACATCAAACACTCTGATGTTATCACTCCGACATTCTCCATCATTTTGGCCAAATTGTGGCATACAGGAGAGGTGCCTGAGAACTGCAGGAGAGCCAATGTCACTCCAGTCTTCAAAAATAACAAGAAAGAGGTTCCATGGAACTATCGACCAATCAGCCTCACCTTCATCCCTGGAAAAATGATGGAGTGGCTCCTTCTGGAGGGCATCTCAAGGCACTTGGAAGAGAAGAAAGTTATCAGGAGTAGTCAGCATGGATTTACCAAGGGGAAATTACTCTTGACTAATCTGATAGCATTCTATGATACCATAACTGAATGAGTAGATTCAGGGAGACCAGTGGATGTGGTCTACCTTGACCTTAGCAAGGCTTTTGACACCATCTCCCATGACATCCTAGTGAACAAGATCAGGAAATGTGGGATGGAAGAGCAGACAGTGAGGTGGATTAGGAACTGGTTACAAGATAGAGTTGAAAGAGTGATGATCAGCAGTGCCAGGTCCAGCTGGAGAGCTGTAACAGTTCCCCAGGGATCAGTGCTGGGTCTGGTGCCGTTCAACATCTTCATCAATGACATTGGTGAGGGGACAGAGTGACAGAGTGTCTGCTCAGAAAGTTTGTTAATGACACCAAACTGGGAGGCTTGGCTGATACAGCTGAAGGCTGTGCAGCCATCCAGCGAGACTGGGACAGACAGAGGGCAATCAGAGGGCTGGGCAGAGAGGAACCAAATGAGGTTCACAAGGAAAAGTGCAGAGTCCTGCACCTGGGAAGGAATAATAAACTGCACCAGTACAGGTTAGGAGGTGATCTGCTGGAGAGCAGCCCTGTGGAGAAGGACCTGGGAGTCCTGGTGGATAACAAGTTATCCATGGGACAGCAATGTGCCCAGTGGGATCCTGGGGTGTATTAAGAAGAGTGTGTCCAGCAGATTGAGAGAGGTTCTCCTTCCCCTCTACTCTGCCCTGGTGAGACCTCATCTTGAGTACTGCGTTCGGTTTTGGGCTCCCCAGTTTAGGAGGGACAGGGACCTGCTGGAGAGGGTCGAGCAGAGGGCTATGAGGATATTAGGGGGCTGGAGCCCTGCCTCATGAGGAGAGGCTGAGGGATCTGGGGCTTTTTAGTCTGGAAAAGAGAAGAATTAGAGGGGATTTAATAAATGTTCATAAATATCTGAGGGCTGGGTGTCAGGAGGGAGAGGACAGGTTGAGAGCAGCCTTGACTGCAGTGATCAGACCCTGCAGAGATGTTGCAACTGGGGATCATGCAGGGAAGAAGCAGGCCAATATGTAAGATTGCAATCCTAGGCTTCAGAAAAGCTGATTTTGACCTTTTCAGAGGCCTGCTTGGAGAAATCCCATGGGTTAGGACTCATGGTAGGGGAACTAAGAGAGATGGTTAATATTCAAGAACCACCTACTCCAAGCTCAGTATTGGTACATCCCCATAAGTAACAAATCAAACGAAGGAGGCAGGAGACCTTCAAGGATATACAAAGAGCTTCTGGGAAAACTCAAATGACAGAAGGAAGTCCACAGTATGTGGAAACAGGGACTGGCCACATGGAAGGAATACAGGAATGTTGCGGATAATGTGGGCATAAAACAAGGGAAACTAAGCCTGTTTTGGAATTAAACCTGACAAAGTATGTAACAGATAACAAGAAGGGCTTCTTCAAGTACATCAGTGGCAAAATGAAGACTAGGGAAACAATGTGGGCCTGCTGCTAAATGAGGTGGTTGCCCTGCTGATGGATGATACAGAGTAGGTGGAGTTACTGAGCACTGGAAGAAAGCACTGCCACTCTATCTTCTAAAAGGGCAAGAAGGAGGACCAAGGAAATTACAGGTCAGTCAGCCTCACCTCCATCCCTGAAAAGATGATCAAACACCTGGAGGTCACCTCAAAGCAAGTGGAGGAAAAGAAAATGTAACCAGTAGTTCACATGGATTCATGAAGGAAAACTCATGCTTGACCAATCTGATAGACTTCTATTATGACATGTCTGGCTGGGTAGATGAGGGGAGAACAGTGGATGTCGTCTACCTTGATATCAGCAAGGCTTTGAACACTGTCTCCCATGACATCCTTCTAGATAAGCTTAGGAAGTGTGGGTTAGATGATTGGGCAGTGAGATGGACTGAGAACTGGCTGAAGGACAGAGCACAGAGGGTTGTGATCAGCATTGCAGAGTCTAGTTCGAGGCCTGTAGCTAGCGGTGCTGCCTGGAAGTCAGTACTGGTTCAGTCTGTTCAACACCTTCCATCCTCTACTTGTACACAGGGTTGGAATACACCCTCAACAGGTTTTCAGATGATAGAAAACTGGGAGGAGTGGCTGACACACCAGAAGCTGTGCTGCCATCCAGCAAGACCTGGACAATGTAGCAAGTCAGAGGGGAATGTCGCAAAATTGAACAAGGGTGCATGTTGGGCTCTGCACCTGGGGAGGAATAACCACAGGAGAGGGGTTGATCTGCTGGAAATCAGTTCTGTGGAGAAGGACCTGGGAATTCTGAGTGGACAAGTTATCCATGAAACAGCATGCTTTTGTAGCCAAGAATGGTATCTTGGGGTACATTAAGAAGAGTGTGATCAGCAGGTTAAGGGACTCTGATGGAGGGCTATGATGAGGGGACAGAAACATCTCTCTTATGAGGAAATACTGAGAGACCTGTGGCTGTGTAACCTGGAGAAGACTGAGATGCATGTCAAGAGGATGGAGCCTGTCTGTTTTCAGTGGTGTCCAGTGACAGAACAAGGGGCAGTGTGCACAAACTGCAACACAGGATGTTCTATCTAAATATGTGGAAGAACTTCTTACTTCAATGGCCATAGGACACTGAAACAGGCTACCCATAGAGGTTGTGCACTCTCCTCTGAAGACTTTCAAGTCCCACCTGGACACTAACCTGATCGTGATGAACTTGCTTTAGCAAGGCGGTTGGACTGGATGATGTCCAGAAGTTCCTTCCAATCCCTACCATTCCATGGTTTTGTGATTTTCTAATCTGCTTGGATCCTGAGGTATCATGCCTGACAATTCTCTCTCTCATACGTTATTTTCAGATTACACCATTGCTCTCTTGAAGACTATTCAGCAGACTTGACTTTTGTGTGATGTTTGCATACTCTTCTTATCACCTCATTTCCTTATCTTAGCTGTGCTTGGTACATGAAGGTACCTGACCTCCTTTCTGCTTCCTGCCTCCTGCCTGCCTTTGTGTTAGCTGCAGCTGTAATTTCTACATTTTCTTCTAATAAGAAACTTCTCATTTAATTTCTTCTTTTCTCAGTCCTTTTGTGGTTTTTATAGTTTTCTGTTTGCCTGGAAATCTCTTCCTAAAATCTCACTTGTCCCTGTAGTAGGATAGGTGTTGGCATGTAAATACATCCTCAGTGATATTTATATCTGACCTAAATTGTTCATAGGATCATATGGTAGAGAAATTAGAAAACAAGAGAAGTCATAGTCCCCTGCATATTCTTCCAATAACCTCTGACTGTTTTTTTGCCATGTACTCCTACTCACTTAATTTCAAAGTCTCTTTATATGTTCACTGTTTATAACCCAGTTTAATGACTTTCACTCTTTGGAAAGTTGTTTTGTTGTTGTTGTTTTCCCTGATAAGAAGCTCAACTTTTCCATTCTCACTTTTTCTCTTTACCTACTTTTTACGTTCTTCAAAATAAGGTTTCTACTGTTTCTCCTAATCTATTCCAGCATTTTTGTAGGTGACTTATGTTCTCTGTTCCTGTAATCTCCTAGTGAAAACACTCATATTTCATTCTTTTACTGATTCCTTGTGTGTTGATCCGTTCATCTCAGATCCTTGCTGTAGTCTTTTATGATGCCCCTGTAGCTTGTAAATTATTTCTGGTGTACTGCAGTACTGAAGGTACAGCTTGTGTCCCTCAACATCATTAGACTGAAAGACCAGTGCAGGTAGTGCTGTATGTATCTGAAAATTGGGAGCCTGAACACGTATTAATTTCATATAAAATGGCACTAAGTTAATTTCAATTTTTATGTCTATAAAGGAGGCTAAATTTGCTTTTGGTGTTTATTGTTACATTTATTACAGGGCCAGAAGTGTTTGCTCTTATCCTTCTCAAAATCCAATAATACATGTAAGGATCACACTTGTTGACCACAGCATTGAACTGGAAAGCCATATTCACTTAATTACCCATCAGGAACTCAAATCTTTCTTGACTGCGGCATCCAGAGTAGACTCCCCCTTCTGTCAGAACAGCTTCCCGAATGGATGACCCTACAGCTGGCTGAATTAAATATTGTTTTTCCCATGTTCCTTTTAGAGTGATCCAAGTTCAGTGGCAGTCTGATCTTGTCACTACTTTGTGTTAGCCCAAAGTTTATTTTGGTGCCATGTTTTGCCACTAGGCTTCTTTGTATTTTTTTCCCGGTAATGTCAATAGTTTGTGCAAAAACCTATTGCAAGAACTTTGCTATGAATTACACTGAACACTTTAATATATATTTCCTAGTTTGGCTGTTCCTTCGTATGTATTAAGTACATGTCTAGCATCAGCTTTGGTGCTAACAATGTAGTGTGTTCTCAGAGGCTGGCAGGCATCAGTGCCTCCCTTTTCTTCATAATCAGATGCCAAAAATCACTAATGCCTTGTAATGTAGGTGCTGCCTTCTACCACTTCTCCACCCAGTTGTCCCAGCCCAGCATCCACTGACATTTCTCTACCTACCTAGATCATCCCTTTGTTGGTCATCTCTTGCAGCACACTGGTTTTGTCCAGTCCTGGAATTTCCACCACGTTACAAAACATCTGAAAACATAAACATGAACACTTCATCCTTCTGTTGTGCTAAGAAATTTTTATAAACCTGGTTTGTAATTTCATTTCCTACCTATCAACTTCCTTGTTAGTTACAGTAGAATTTGTGCACTTCATTTTGAACATCAAGAAGGAAGACTTTTTTTAAAGTAATTTTTTTAAATGCTCTTTTTCTTAGCCTTCTAACTGAGTGTTCCATTCTCTGTCAGCCTTCTCTGCCCACAAGGAACAATTCTGATGTGTATTTGAATAGAGTAAACTTACTAGCCTCTGGTACCACATCTTCATCTCTTTTTTTTTTTGCTTCTCCCTTTCATTCCAGTTCTCTGCTGCTCCTGGTACACTTGAACATTAGATAACAAACAGATCACTAGGTGGGATCATTCCCCTTTTGCCCCTACCCCCTTCCTTGTTTCAGGTACATTATTTCTTCTAACTTGTTGTCAGCCTGAGCATCAGTAAGGAGACAGGCACAGCAGGAAGCAGGAGTTGTGCCCTGAGGGTAATGTTCCAGGGGATGCTGCATGCTGTTTTCTATTATGGTTAATCAGGTGAAATGCACAGAGCTTTGTAGTCTGAAGAAATCCATTTTGAAAGTAGGTCCACTTACAATGGAGTTAGCAAGGTAAGGATTTCCTTGGTTCTCCACAGGCAGATATTTCAACAATTAAAGGACAAGATGGAAATATCTCTGAGTAATACTAAGGTGCAAAAGTGGTATGTCAGTGATCTGTGGGTGGAGTACAACAGGGCTCTGGTAGCCTGAAGGAAATAAAAGCTACAAATGGTCCATCTCATTACTCTTGGGTCTGAGAATTTTTGGCATTGCCCCCAGTCCTCATCATACCCATAAACCTGCTGAGCAAATGTGGCCATGGGGAGCTGTGGGTATGCTGTTTGAGGGGAATGGTTCATCAATTGTTCTCCACACAAGAAGACCAGAGCACAAGGTTTAGACTGGTTGGTAGATTGTTTGGTTAATTGGGTTTCAAATGTGAAACGAATGAAAAAACCAAAGCGTTGCTCTGTGATGGCACAAGACTCACAAAACCTACACCATGGCATCAGGGGTGACTCCCATGTGAATTAGAATTTAATTCAGAAGATCTTCTTATAGTTAGGCATTATAGTCTAGTGGCACTTTGCAGGGCTGAAATAATTACAAGGAGAAACTGAAACACCGGGAAGCCCTGTGGTGTAGTAGGGCCTCAGGAAGCCCCATAGGAGGTACAGAGATGTTTGGCCACAGGTTTACTGAAATGCTGATCTTGGAGGGTCTCTCTGTAGGGAAAGCCGTGCTGGGGTCAGGATACACTATGATTTAACTGAGAAGTGCCCCTGGTGCATTCCCAGTGCCGTCGAACTGCTATCCTGGGAGCTATCCGCCGGACAGGCTTGTTATTAAACAAAGGTTAATTGCTTCTTTATTGGAAGGACTGGAATATGAACACGTCCAAGAGTCAGGAAGAGCTCAAAAACATGGATTAGTAGTGTCCTATTTTTATTTGTTTTGGCATATGTGGAAGTAAAAAAACATAAATTCTTGGATGTGGTTCAACTTAATTTTACATTAGGGAAAGATCTATATTCTTCCAACCTGACTGTTTTAATTGTATTATGAAAATATCCCTGCAGGCTTGGCCATGTTATGGCCAGAACAACTTAACTATAAAATATGTCATCTATTTAATTTTTTTTTAAAGGGGAAATAGGGAAATGAACAGCTCTCAAGTACAAACCTATTTTATTGTAAATTTATAAAAAGAATTCTTTCTATCATATGTTGCCCTCTCTACCAAATCAGGAACTTCAGCACAGAGACATAAACCTTTCCAAATGCTTCTAGGTAGCTTGAAATGAGATCATGTGGGTGCCATGTCTTTTATTATAAAGTATTGTAGAAAGAACAATGATGAGAAAGAAAAAAATACCTTCTCTTTTGAAAGGAAATGACATTACATACACACTGACAGGATTAGAAGGGGCCTATGAGAAAATACAAATGATTAATAGGTTTTAATAAATATTTACAACATATATTTTAGGAGGACTGTACAAACATAAACCAATTCCTTTTCCACCTGCAAAGAAGTCATCTGGATTTATTTTTAATACCTAGGTAGTACAGGAAATTTTTACTGCTTATGGGAATCTTAATATGTGGTAATGTTGTCTTTGTTGTGTTCATTTGGAAACTGTGCTGGAAAAATAAGAAATATCGGGCAGACTGAAGTAGCACTTGTATGATTATTTCTAACATTCCTAAAACTTATTGAATGTCTGTTCCTAAAGAAATCACTAAACTTGCTGGGCTCTGTTTGTTTTTCTTGGATTTTTGTTTGTTTATTAATAGGGGACTGTGAGATGTATTGGGTGTAAACCATCAATGCAAATAGCTCTTTAACAAATCTTTCCACTAGTTTAGAAAAAACAAAATCATGGTTTTGTAGTAGTATAGTTTTTAAAAGATTCAGTTCTATTCAGTGATTGACATGGAACAGTAGATGGTTTCCTGCCTTTGTCTTTCAAAATTCTCCTAGGTGAGAAAGACACAGTAGATCCCAGCATCCACTGAGAGAAAAAAAGAAGTTATGTGTCAGAATTGTAGGTCTACTCCTGGATTTTCTGTGCAAAATTGAATCTTGGCTGTCAGTGATACCTGAAAAAGATTTCCTTAAGTTAAGCAGCTATCAGTACACTAGAAAGTAAGACATCTCAGCTGGGAGTAGGTAATGATCCAGCAACAGACTGAAAACTGCTGAATCTACTCCCTCCATAGCAAACTGCTTGGTAACACATTACTCAATGAAGTCTTCACTGAAGTACTCACATATAGTACTGCTGGAAATCAAAACAAAATAAAACAACCCTGTGCAACAAAATTTTTTTGAGGGAGGTCCAATACATGTGCGCAGGTGCGAGCACGAACCTGTCTGCGCAAACAATGGAGACATCAGTACTGTCTATCAGAACTTGGATCGTCAGCAGCTGTTGGTGTCAGCTAAAGGTGTGCTCACAAGAAACACAGCTGACTACAGGACTGGTTGTATTTCAAGTGCAAATCACAGGTGGCTCTGAGGCAAAGAGGGGACAACTGTAAAGCAAGCAACACTTCAAGATATATAAATACCAAGACTGGTGTTAAGTATTCCCAAGTCATTATGGATGCATTTATGCTTATTTGTAATTGATATAAGACAATGTACAGTTAGATCAGGGGACAACACAGACTTGGAAAATTTCATTGGGCAAGTCAATTAATTTTGAGAAATCGTTAGTCATCTGGCCTAAGTCATCCTGAAGACTTCACATTTTGAATATGATTCAATACACAGTAGTCTTCAAAGGTTCTCGGTAGATTTGGAAGGGAAAATTAGCATGCATATTCTGCATGGGAACTAGAAAATGCAATCATTTAAATCGGGCATAAAAAATATTGTGGGTGGCTTCAGTTTTGCAGAGGTATCCTTCCTGGGATTTTAAATTTTATTTTAGTTCATAAGGTAGCTCTTCATCTCACAGAGATAAAAAATACTCTACTGTGATCAATGAAAGGATCACAGATCTCATCAGCTCATAATGTCAACTTGAACACTTGCTGAGGTGGTTTGGCCCATCACTGTTTGAAACAGACATGGGTAAATACTTTTTTTAAAAAAGCAAGAGATGGATTTTTTGAGTTCTTTTTACCGATTATAGGCCTAAAGCATAAAAAGCTATGAGTCACTTGTTCTTTTTTTGACCTTTCCAAGCATAAAAAAGAAGACTGATATCTATGAGGATATACTAACATATGTAGACCAGTTATTTGCTCTCATTTTGACTCTGCAGGCTATCAAAAAGCAAAATAACAAAATACATTCTGGATTCAAGGCACATAAAATAACAGGTGCCCAAGACTGTATACAAAGAGTGAAGAAAACGTTTCAGGAGAAACAGCACTTCAGTATTTGACATTAATAAATAATCATTGTGGTAACTTTGATCAAGCAATACTGATTTTTTTTTCCATTCACATCTGACAGATTTTACATGCCACTGTTTGACTAACACTGCACCATGTATGATGCTCCAGGATAATCAGCCAGCTGAACATATTTTAAGTGAGATGAAAGAAAGGCAGCATGGCGGTGTGAGTGAGATGCATGCTTTTATATGCAAGGGATATTTCTGTGGCCCAATATCAGCAGCTCTTGTTGTAAGCAGCGCACTCTGCATTCTGGAGGACTGGGAGGCAAAATTACTGTCTCCTAGAACTGCTACCTCTGTCTGAGAGGAGGGCTGAGGAAGGTGGACTTTCTTTCTCCTCCATCCCTGGGAACTTCTCTGCCTCACATAGGGAGCGTGGGAAAATCTGAAGGCCCAGGGAGACATCCCATAAGGATTTGCCAAGAAGTAGTCAGGTCTGCAGTGGGATGCATCAATAACTGACATCACAGTACAAGATCTCATACTTGGGGAGTGGATGTAGAATGGATAACCAGAGCTCCCAGCCACCAGGAAACTGGAGAAACATGTGACTGTGTTGCTGCATCACTCTGATATGCACAAACTATGTTAGAGTATCTGGAAAAGATGCTCTCTCCCCTGTAGCTCCCTTTGATATGCAGAAAATTAACTGCCCATGGCTCAGCGGCATTTTCAAGCAATCTTATCATGAAGTACAGCTCTAATACCAGGCCAGGGTCATCTGCCACTCCCAGACCTGTTCAGTTTTGCAGGTCTGACAAAGATGCAGTGCATCTGCTGGCAGTTCCAATGCCTGAGGCGGAAAGAGTTGGGGTTTCAACTTTGATTGCTCAACACTGTCTTTCAGAAGGACCCTATTCCCATACTTGAGGCCAGTCTGCTCTCTCTGTTCAGAGAATGAAAAAACCCTTTGCTGACCAAATGGGTTTGCCTGTGTTCTGCTAGTTCCACACTCTCATGTGGAAAGTGATCAGTCAGCTCTGGAGTTTTAATAATATGTGGAGCTGCAACTTTGCTTTGCAAGTGAACAAGGTTGTAATAGTGTCTGCCAAAATTATTGCTGCCAAAATAAACACCAGAAGAGGTTACTTCCTGTGTACCAAAGTCTCACTGTAGCATTTGCCAGGAAACATATTTTACTTTTCGAGTCTTCTCTTTTGCCTGAGCTAGACAAATGAGGAAGGCAATGCATATAGGTAACTATCAGTCATCATCTGGAGGATGGTACTGGACTGCCTGACAAGCTGTGGTCTGCAATCGCTTACGCAGTTTTCTGTGTATGTTTGGGAAGGGCTTTACTCTTTCATTTCAGTGCTTTTATAGGAGCTAAGAGCTGGGGTATGCATTCTTCTCTGGTAAGCTCACAAAGTTGGATTCCCCTTGGACCTGCAAACCTTGGCTGCATTCATATTTTACATGAGCCACTCTGCACAGCTGATTTTTCTGGTGTTTATTTTTCTTGATTTGAAATAATTCTTATTTCCCTCAGAGGAAACCTTGCCTGTTAATGACTGATAACATGCCAGCAACTATCTTCAGGTCTTCTCCCATGGCTCTGTCTCACTTCATCCATCACCGCCAGACACAGGTCAGAGGCTGCTATGAAGTGGGGAAAAAAAAGATGCGTTTTAAGGATTGAATTGTTTCGCTTAAAAACTTTGTCACGAAGTTAGCTATTCAGGCTTCCTTGGTTCAAGTGGGTTTCCCTCCTGTAAGAATGGGGACTCAAAATTTCCCAGTGGCTTTGGGCATGTTGATACCAAAAGCACATGCTGCCATACTGACTGATGATAATCAGATGTTCTCTGCAATTGTGCCGCTGTATTTATTCTTATATATGTCTTTGTATGTGTGTTTATCTGTGTGGATGTGTAGATACAAATGTCTGTGAAAATGAGATGAGAAACCTGGATCCAGATCTAGCCCTCATAGCCACACGAGTTTGCCCCTCCAAAGATGCAGCCAGAGCCTAGGTCAAAGCTGAGAATGAACTGGGGAGGAGTCTGTTCTTCCCCGCACCAAGATGAGGGAGTATCTGGAGATTATCTGGGAGTAGCAGCAAGATAATGCTAGATTTTGGAGTTACAGATGGATGAGACAGACTTTTACCATAAACTTAAGCAGGCTCAGGCTCTTCTGGAGATTCCCGTGTGGTTAGAAATGGTGACAGACAACACGTAGAATGTCATGAAAGAACTCAGACTTCTGACATTTGAATTTCAGTGTTGTGGAGAAAAACATCTCAGTGCATTACTGTTGACTAAAGCTGAACTGTTGTGATGATTTGACTAGGCTAGCTGGCCTTCTAAACTTCTGAGTTATCATCAGCCACAACAAGTGTAAAATACCATGAGTGTGCATCATATTTACCTGTTTCATTATTGATCTTTGCCAGAGAATGATGTCATTGACACAGGTAGATAAGTATAGTGTGGATGTAGACACATGTTCTCTACTTTTCCCCAGATGCTTTGCCTTTTAAGGAATAGGAAATTCCCTGAGTTACTTTTCAATCATAAATAAGGTAAAATTTCAAAATGCTTAACTGAGTTGTAAACTCATGTCATTTGACTATCAAATTTGCAGCTGAAGTTTACTTTTGAGCCCACCAGTCTTATGTTTTAAGGAATTTACTGTCAGGAAAAGCTTCCAGTCTTTCTAGGAGGTGAAGATCAGAAAAAGGATTTTTGTATCTACTCAAAATACAAGATTATTCTGGATGCCAACCAGCAACCTTTGCCCGAGTAAGCATTGCTCTAAAGGTGATAAATGGTTACTTCACTTTGATTGAACTTGCCAGTGATGACCTTGGCAACTACCCTGAATTGTTTCAGAATCTACACATGAATTTTCTTGACGTGTAACTTGCCAAATTTTCCATAAGAATTCAAATGTACCATCCACTGCCTTAATGGAAAAAGGCAGTTGTAATGCTTGATAGGATAAGAGAAATCCCACTATGGTCTGCTGTTATTTGATCTGACTATGAAAACGAGTCTTCCATTCTCAATTCTTCCTTCTCCCCTTTCCCCCCACCCCGCCCCAGAATTGTACAATGATTTGATCTGGAAAGGATCTTTAAAGGTTATCTAATCCACCTGTCCTGTACACAAGATGGACAACTTTCACTAGATAGTTTGCTCAGCACCTGATCCATCCTGACCTAGAATGTTTCCAGAGATGGGGCTTCTACTACCAACTCTTTGGGCAATGTGCTCCAGTGTTTTATCTATGTGGTGTAGTAAATATTCTTCCTTTGAACCGACAGAGTGTCAGAGAAGATCTGTTAAGTTTCCCATAGGTAACTAATTGCAGAAACATCTTAAACTGAAATAGAATCCTTCAGGATATGAGGTGAAAATTACAACACATTATTTTTGTTGACCCAAACTACCTTTAATTAGCTCTTTAATATGTCTGCTTCTTAAAAGAGAAGTTTGAAGTATCTCTATTGTTGGAAATCTCACGGCTGTATGAGGACAGTGCTGGAGTATTGCCATGGTACTTTGACACATTATCATCCTAGTAAATGATCCAAGTGTTGAAATTCAGTGTGGAGTGATGGCTTTTGCAAAACTTTGCCATGTGTTTCAGTCCTTCTGGCAAGCACAGCATTATCTGATGGTATTGTTGATTGGAGAGGAACAGAATAAGACAAGCGAAAGAAGAATGTGGGCTTTGTATGAGCTATGGTATTGGAACTGAAGCTATTGCTGAGTAGAAACGTGGCTGTAAGGTTAAAAACATACAATCTAGACTCTTATTATTATCTAAATCCTTTCTTCTTGCCTTATAATTTTATGGTAAAAAGCATTACTCTTGGTTTTTGACCTTCATAATAACTCTAGTAGCTACAGAGAGAACAAAATGTTGTTTGTCTATTTATTTGGGAAACAAATTATGCCTATCTACAAACTTCAGTGAGAAATTTGCACTGGCTTTGTTGCATAAGAACGCACACACTGGTTTCAGTATGTCCTTCTCCCTGAAATTAGGAGGTGCCAAGTAGCAGAATTGCCATGAAAGTTGCTACAATTGCAAAAGTTGCAGCTCATTATGCCTGTCAAAGTCAGAAACAATTTGTCACAACAGAGTCCTCTATTCAACTCCACGGTCTGTGCCTGTAATGAATAAAACATGTCTGTCAGAATTAAAAGAGATAGAGTTTCGGTAACACACTATGAGAACTGTTGAGTTTGAATCAATAAAATTACGGATTTCTACTCATTTATCACTTGTGGTTGTTTTTGTTTAACAAATATAGTAGTCAGTTTTTGGTTACACCGGTTGTCCAGAGCAGGCAGCCTCTGAAATATACCCCTTAATGTTTCCATTATGTTTCTGTGTGTTTGCATGCTGGGTTTATTTGTATTTTCCTGGTTGCACAGTATAGATACCATTTGGCAGCACAACCACAGTCACTGCTGCACATCTTCATAATTTCTGCTTACATTTGCATTTGCCTCAGCCTCGCCCAGCCGAAAAATGTGCTGTGTGTCTCCAAATTATGGTGATTAGAAGTTTGGCTTGGGCTTTCTACAGGGCCAGATAAAACTCAAAGCCAAAACTTGCTGAGTCATAAGTTCATATTAGATGAAAACAACTGAGTTTTGCCCTAATTAATTATTACGTGTTGTGGTCGTGAGATTTAAGAAGACGTATGCAACTACGTTGTGCTGATTAAACCAGAACTATCTCAACAGAATAGGAAGGAGGAGATCTCATCTGAAATGAAATGGCATCCATTAAGACCAGCAAAGTGAAATTTTTACACCAAAGGAAACCTACCTTTGGTCAGTGAATGTCTGTCTCATTCCATAGGAGGCTGCAATGGGGTAATTGTTTCCCTGTCCTGTTCCTGGTACATGACAGGATTGGGTTCCTGTTCACTTGGGGTGTAAGACTGTGTAGGAGAAAAGAGTCTATCTACCCCTTACCTCAACTTTCTTTCATTTTCATTAGGGCAAGTGCAGTGGAGATGTTATGACTTGGATCCTGTACCAGGGTGCATGGGTTATGGGGACAAACCTTGCCTGATCAAATGTCTGAACCTCCAGAGTCTCAAGTATATCCTTTAGCTTTGCTTTCTTCCTGCATTATTCTTTATGGCTTGGCAGCATATGGGTGCCTCTAAGATCCCAACTTCTGGGTCTCTGCATGGATTCCTGTTCCTCAGAAAATCCTGTGCAGGGAGCCAAAGCCTTTTCTAAAAATTATCTTCCTTGGGGATTTAGCTTGCTATGAAGGACTGCATAGAGTGGATGCTATGGGCTTTATGAAAGACTATTTTAAAAAGTTAAAAGTAAGGCATGCATGCATGTTGTATTAAAGCATGTGTGTAGGAAAGAAAGCCTTGGTGCTGGTATCCTTCATCTGAAGTATTGCCAGGTCCTGGATTCAGAGTGCCTGTCCATTGACCTCAAGCACTAGTGCCAGCTGAAGATCTAGCCCAAATCTTAAACTTTTTGCATGTTTATACCACCAGTGCACAAAATAACTTTTCTGAAAACACTGTCACAGTCACACAGTGTAGTTGAGTTTTCAGCATAAACTGCTGTGCTTTCTGGCACTTTTGTCACATGTGGAAAAATGAGGCAAAAGGGAGGTAAAAAGATTTCTGAGACATGAAATAGGACTTACTGGTGTTTTGCCTTCTGCTCTTGTTTAGTTTACATTTATTGTCAACGAAAGTGCTGATGTTAGTCCAGGAAGGCTTTTTTCCAGTTGTGCCTGTGCTGATGGATGAGATCAAAGTAGGTCAGCTCAGCTTTATCATGTCCTTCAACAGTGTTTGTAATGAGGCAGGGAGGAACATTCTGGGAATTCAAGGAGCAGAGGTGTTTATCTCTGCTCTTTGATGCTTGGTTGGCAATATTACAGGAAAATTAAAAGCTATGTAAACAGAGAGCACTTTTTCCACACCTTAATGTTACTTCTGTCTGCTGTGCTACAGATCTGCAGGAGGCATTCACAGAAAAAAAATGAGAAGGGAAGTGTTTGTAATTTGATTCATTTCTATGAAAGCAAATAGTATGCAGGTAAACCCACTGATGAAAGGACTAAAGATGTTCTCATAGCAGAATCTGAGTTTGTTGAAATGCCTGAGCAATTAGGCATACATTGCCAGTGACAAGAGGAGTCCCTCAGGAATCAGTACTGGGGCCAGTCTTATTCAGATTCTTTGCTGGCAACATGGACAGAGGCATTCAGTGCACCCTCAGCAGGTTTGCTGACGACACCAAGCTGTGTGGTGCAGCAGACATGCTGGAAGGAAGGGATGG
Source organism: Indicator indicator (assembly GCF_027791375.1). NCBI lineage: Eukaryota > Metazoa > Chordata > Aves > Piciformes > Indicatoridae > Indicator > Indicator indicator. The sequence continues at coordinate 54,461,168 of NC_072053.1, read as the reverse complement.
CATCCAGAGGGACCTGGACAGGCTGGAGAGCTGGGCACAAGCCAACCCCATAAGGTTCAACAAGACCAAGTGCAGTGTCCTGCATCTGGGTCGGGGCAATCCCAAGCACCAGGATAGGCTGGGCCATGACTGGCTTGAAAGCAGCCCTGAAGAAAAGAACTTGGGGACACCGGTGGATGAGAAGCTCAGCATGAGCCACCAGTGTGCACTTGCAGGCCGGAAAGCTAATCATATCCTGGGTTGCATCAGGAGAAGTGTGGCCAGCAGGTCAAGGTAGGTGATTCTCCCCCTCTATTCTGCTCTATTCTTCAGGTGAGACCCCACCTGAAGTACTACATCCAGTTCTGGAACCCCTATTACAAGAAGGATGTAGAGGTGCTGGAATGTGTCCAGAGAATGGCCATGAGGATGATCAGAGGGATGGAGCACCTCTCCTATGGAGACAGTCTGAGAGAGTTGGGGCTATTCAGAATGGAGAAGAGAAGGCTCTGAGGAGACCTTCCAGTATCTGAAGGGGGCCTACAAGAAAGATGTTGAGGGACTTTTTAGGGTGTCAGGTAGTGATAAGACTAGGGGGAATGGAGCAAAAATAGAAATGTTAGGAAGAAGTTCTTCCTTATAAGGGTGGTGAGACACTGGAACAAGTTGCCCAGGGAGATGGAGGTTTTTAAGGCCAGGTTGGCTCTGACCAACCTCATCTAGTGTGAAGTGTCCTTGCGCATGGCAGGGGAGTTGGAACTAGATGATCCTTGAGGTACCTTTCAACCTTAACAATTCTGTGATGCTATGAAAATGAAATGTGCCATCTCAGGTTGTTTTCTCTTTACAGTTGCTTCTTCCTTTCAGACTTACTGCCCTTGTGACAGCCAGCCAGTCCTGGTGCAGCTTTTTAAATTGTCTGTATTTTTTCTCTTTTTATTCTAGGTGCTGATGCCCATTGTAGTTCACTTTTTTTCAGCTTATTTCTGAGCACCTACAGAGGAACAGTCGGGGTCTAAAAACAGAAGTGTGTGGCAGTTGTTCTTCATGGTTACAGACATTGTTATCTGCATCATGGATGTGGGTGATATAATAATTTGTACATGTTCTTCATCACTTTTTTGTGTACTTAATTATGCATCACCCCTTTGTGAATTTAGTGGGGAAAAACCAGGCCCAGCTGGCATTGGATTCCCTTGATGTAAATGTGGATTCTTTTTGGATGCAGTCCTTAGAAGTGTGGACGCAGCATGGAGACAGGCCTGCCATATGGGAACTGCAGAAGTAGAGGCAGTGGCAATGTCTGTTGAGCAGGTGAGGCAGAAGCAAAAAATCAAGGCAAGAAGAATGCTCCCCTTAAATAGGCTTGCTGGACAGGAAGGGGGAGTCGAATAGACCTTGACCTGGGGAACCCTCCCTCTGGAGGGGGAACCAAGTCTCTCTGCCCACCTGAGTCAGGTTTCTTTGTCCACCTGGGGGCTGGGTTCTTTTCAGCCCCCTCAAGGGATGGGTGTAACCTGGCACACTTATGGATCTGAGGATTGCGAAAAAAATAATAAAGGAATAAAATATGTATAAAACCCAGACACACTGAAAAAGTTTTACATTGTTAAGATCCCAAGCAAAAACAGAACATGAGATCTTGTGGTGGAGAGAGACATTTTTGGTGAGTCTGGAATAAATGTGAAAGCACAATACATAAAATACCTCCTGGAGGCGTGAAGTAAATGAGCTTCCATGTTAAATGTGTATTTGAGCTCTTCAAGGCAGGGACTGTCTCTTTCTTTGTTTTCAACCAGGAGCAAAACTGTTCAGGACCTGGTTTCTGAGTGGATGTCTTAAAGACATCCATAATTTAAGTGTACTGAGTAATAATATAAATAACCCCTCAATGTGCATCTGCAGGCCTTGATCATAGGAGAAGCATTCCTGACTTCTAAGAAGGTTTGCTGGCCATCTGTGGACAATCTTAGACATCTGGTTGTGCTCCAGGAAGATCAAGTATAAAGCCAGGTCCTCTGTTTTGCATTCAGTTACTGCTAAAAGGTTATGATGAGTGCATTGTGGTGCAACTTTTGCAAGTGTCACTGGTGATTAAACTACTGCAATACGCAATATGAACCTACATCTTAGATTTATCTGGAAGGCAGCAATATAGAATTTGTCAGCTTGGTTTTGGTTTTGCTTCCAGAATGCATTTCTCGAAGAGCTTACGATGTAAATACTTTGGTGTTCACTCTGCAAGTTCCTGGGTAGCGATTGCCATTTACACAGCCTGGGACCTACCTCTTGGCCAGCCACTCCTCCTTTCTGCATTTAAGTGCCATAGTAGTAGTAAGCAGCATTTAGAGACTTATCTGGAATTACAGAAGAAGTTGAACCAAGAGGACTACCATGAGGATACCAGTCTTGGCCCTTGTTGCCAGCCCTGGGTTTGGAAAACTCTAATTTACTGAGCTTAAATATGTGTGCAAAGGCCTCTTGATTTCTCTTCCTTTTGTGAATATAGAAAAATTTGCCAGTGGGGCCCACTCATTAAAACTGGTGGATGCTTCAGTAATTGTCAATTTGAGAAGGGTCAACATGCCCTTTGGAAAACAAAGCTTAGCTGTACACATTTGATAGCACCCTTGGAAGATGCTTAAAGGCACATAGATAAGAATCACCCCATTGGCTGATTATCATTAGCTTTACAGAAGCTTTTGATAAACTTTTTCACAAAAAAAATTTGTAAGGAATCTAATATAATACAGAAGATTCTTACATGGATAAATACTTGATAAAGGGTCAAAAATGGGATGTATGAATAAATCACCACTTATTGGAGCAAAGTGAGGTAGCAGAGGGATTATAAAGCAATTTGTGGTGTGACATTCAGTGAGCAACAGCATAAGAAAATTTGCTGACAAAACCGAATTAGTCAAAGCAGCAAAGATGAAGGACATCTATGAAAAGTTGTAGAAGGATCTGGATAGCCTTTGTGGCGGATAAAAATAAAGTGATATAAATGGGAGAACCCCTGCTCTTATATCACCCTGTTAAATGGCAATTACTGACATTACCATTACAATTCAGAGAGAATAATTTTGCTATTCACTTAAATCTGCAAGTCTTTCACTTGTTTTAATTCTTACATATTGTGAAGGGTACATCAGAATTGGAACACAGGAGGGAAGGTCAGCAAGTGTACAGAGCATGTTCATAATGAGTTGTTGCTAATGACACTAGGGACACCCTATGAGGTCATTGAAGTGGGTCTGCCCTGGCATGCTGGGCCTTTCCCAGGCTCAACTGAGTCTGTGGCTTGGGCTAGCTCCTGCCTGTTTATTTTAGACTTGTCCCAGAGCACAACTATGAAAAGCACTATTTTTTAGTGGAGGACAAGGCTGTAAAAGTAAACAGAAGTAATTTTGTTGACAGTATCCACTACACTATGCAGTGTCTGAATCAACCCTCCTGTAAACAAATCCAATTTATTTTTTCAAAATCTGCTTTAAAGCCAGTTTTCCATGTCAATTCTCAGCCACACTATCACTATCATAAAAGAAACGAATGTAAGGCGTAGGAGAATTGTGGGAACCAGATTTTACACTGATCTGCATCTCTTTCTTGCAAACCAGCAAACTCCAGTGGCAGAAGTGATGTTTTATGTCTTTGCTTGTAGTAGAAAAAGACAAAAGCTCTTTGCAATCAGCCATGTCTGCCAGACAGGAGAAACACAAGAGAGAGAGCCATTTTCAAGGTAAAATGCTATCATACTGCCAAAATCTAAGGTCTCTGATGCACAGGGAATGCATTTCCCACTCCTCCTCTTTTTTCAGTTTGCAGCCTCTCTGTTTTGTTTTTTAAATTAATTTTGGCAGTAACATAACCCCTGGAATCCTGCCACTTACTGCTTTAAAATTTCTCTCACAAAGAGGGAGGGAGGGAGGCACGGAGAATGCAAGGCTTTACAAGGAGTATAAAAACCTAGTGGAGTTGATTGCAAAGGTACATTACTAACATTTTTTACTGCAGAAATAATCTGTAACTTATTTTTGTGATGAGTCCATTTTTATGTCAGCCCCTGTGGGAGGGATCTGGAGGAGAAAAAAGTCCTAGTAGTTTCTATACGATGAAAATGGAGTGTGGAGACTATGTTCATCATTCACGTAGTCTAACATCCCACATCTGAGAGCTGTCAGTGCCAGATGCTTTACAAGCTTGCAGACAAGGGTTTGTCTGATAGTTATAGTTTTGATTAAACTCTGGAGAGTATGTTTTAATACCTCTTCCAAAATACATGTCCCTGATGTTTTCAGAGTTTATGTAAGACTCTGGTCCTTTCAGAAAGTGGTTACATTTTGTATCTTAGGGTCTGTCTATGGGAACATGCCCATCTTGTCTGAACATTTTTTTCCAGTACCATTCAATTTAGAATAAACCTTCTTATGAGGGGAGATAAAGAACAGAACCTCTTTCCATACTTTCTTCCTGTAAGTCTGTGTTCTATGTACACTTTATAATGTCCTGCTTTTTGTCACCACTGTGAGATGAAAAATCTGAAACTAAAAAAACTAAAAGAAGGGAAAAAATATTCAGGAGGGGAAAATTACTCATGTTTTTACTAGGCTGAACTCTTTAATGGACACAGACAAATGTTTAATTATTCTTCTGGAATAGTGTTTAAATCAGTAAAAGTGAATTACAAAAAAGGGAGTCCTGGCAGCAGTCTTAAAATGATATAAATTTGGCTTGGAATCTTTATTCCCATTTGACAAACTGACACCTCAGTATATTTCTTGTTGATTGAAACACAATTGCAATGATAATGTTTTGTTTTGGCTTTGCTTCCTATGTCAAAAATGCAAATTTTGCAGTGGAGAAGAGTTACTGCAAACACAAATGTTTGGTGTTTCTTTATAAAAAATGTTAGAACTGGGACTTCCACATTTTTTTTCAGAATGCAAAGTCTAGGGAGGGGAAGCAAAATCAGAGCATATATTTTTTTAATACACTCTGAGGTTTCTTAACCTGCTTTACACAAATATACGTGACAGAATGGAGAAGAGTGAAGAGATAATGAAATGTGTGTAGATTTAATGTAGCAGAAGTGTTCTTGATATACTTGCAGATTATTTCTAGAGCAATGAGATGTTTAAAACACAGCTGTTTGAAGAGTTGCCACTGCCACATACAGTTAAATTATAATGCAATTACAATTGCAGTTAAATTACTCCTGTGGCTTGGGGAGGAAAGGAGGTTGGGAATATCTATTTTTGGCAGGATGCCTTTGCAGTGAATAGAATAACAAAGAAATTAGGAGAACTAAGAAAACAAAGGCAGCTAACAAGACAGAACGGAACAACTAAAAGCTTAGATGCCTCTGTTTTTTTATCTGTCATGTTTCATGACATCATGTGAACAGTTGTAAACAGCTTGCACTAGTTATGCAAACAACCCAGTGAAACCCAAGCCATTTAGACTGGATCTGCAGATGTCCTTGTGGTCAAGGATTCAAAATTTTAACACTTTGGTGAGTATTATAGTTAATCGAAAGGCACATGCTTTAATGGCATTGGGTGTGCCAGGGGTCTCCTCGAGTCATGGTGAAGCCATCCAGGCAGATGTCAACACTGCTTCTGGAAAGAGAAAAGTCAGATCTCATAGGGTGCCGGCCAAAGAAGAGCACTGGAAATCTGGGAAATTACAATTCTAGAAACCTGTAATTTGTTTTCTCCATGTCGTAAACCAAAACCCATCACTTTTTTATTGCCTATATTATAATTTAGGCTACATTTGATCAAAGATAGCTTAGCTTTCATTCAACTATGGGTACTTCCAGGAAATAAAATCATATTTGCTGTCCAGACTTCACTGACCCATGCAATATTCAGTAATGCTCTTGTAAACATATGACAAATTGAGAGTAAAAAAACAAGTGTCCTGACTTTGGTGTTTAAAATCCATCCCTGTTCCAATAACAAAGAACATCAAAAAAGTGTTTACCTCATATTTCTTCCTCTCAAGTTATTGTTACATTAAATCATCTTTGGCTGTTGGGAACATCATATTAAAAAATGGAAAGGTTTACAATATGGTAAGTAATAGCTTCACTGGGGTATAAAGAATATTTTAAATTAAGTGAATAGTTAACTCAATTTTGCACACTCCGGAAAGGATATTTTAAACTGTTTTGACATGTCCAGACATGCATTTTAGAATCATAGTCTTTCCAGACATTACTCTATCCACCTGACATCGGAGAAGTAGGATTTGTCATCAGTTTCTGACCTAATGTGTTTTCAGGCTGAATTCAGAAACTCCTAACTCTGTTAATGTTGAATCGCTTATACTAAAAATATGGGATTTTTCCACAGCCCAGTTTATGCCAATAGACTTTACTCAGGGGAGATTGTGCAACCTGATACAAATGAGAGAGGTTGGGAATGAAGCCATTAGGAGATCCCTCCAACAGTAATTTCTAACCACCCTGTCACAAATATAATCTTATTGTTTCAGATATTTACAGTTCTGTCATTGCTAAGAAGCAATTTGCTGTGATGGTTGATGGGAATTCATCAGAGGTTATTAATTTTTAAAGGCTGCATTCCTGCTATCCTGCAAAACTGCACAACTCTGCACTTTCAATAAATTGCATTTAGTTATTTTCATCAGATTCGTTCGGGGCAACTTTTGATTTCCAAGAAGTCAGATCTTGTCTTACTATGAAAAATGTTTCCTTACACAAGTTGCAGAGTCACAGAGCGGCTGAGACTGGCAGGTTGTCTTGTCCAGTCTCCTCTGCTTGTACAAGGTCAGTCTGAGCAGGCTGCTAGGGGCATCCTTGAGACAGATTTTGATATTTCCACGATTAAGGTGTTGCACCCTCTCAGAGAAACCTGTGCCAGTGTTTGATCATCCTCATGTTAAAGAGGGTTGTTGGGGTTTTGTTTGGTTTTTTTTTTATTTTGAAGCGGAATTTCCTGCATTTCAATTTGCAGTCGTTGCCTCTTGTCCTGTTACTGGGCACCACCACTTCCTTTAATTCCTCACCTCAGGTGTTTGTATATATTACTAAATCCTCCTGACCCATCACTTATCCAGACCTTTTGTAAAGCTCCTGCCTTTCAGGATTCAGCATTCCACCCAGACCATCTCACAGCAGCCAAGGCTGATGCTGACCTTCACATTCTCAACCAGCTCTTCCTTCCTGGGAGTATGAGGTTCAGCACAACATCTCCACCTGCTAGCACCTCAATTGCCTGTGCGAGGAAGTTGACACCAATGAACTTAGGAAATTTCCTGAATTTGCTTATGCCCCACTGCATTAGTCTTTTAAATATTATTGGAATGATTTAAGTTCCCCATGTGGATGATGGCCTGCAGACAAGAAGATTCTTCCAGGTGATAAAAGAAGGTCCCATCTGCTTCTTCATGACCAGGTGGTCCATAGCAGATATCAACCACAACACTGCCCATAGTGTTTAGTCTCTAATCCTAATTTATGAACTTTCTGCTGGTGATTGTGTGTTCTCCTCTCTTTCCCTTGTCATTCCATGTTTAAAGCTATCCACTTCAGGTTGGTCTGCTTGTATTATGTAACACATAGGTAGCATAAAATTTCATTTTAATGTTGCAGTTGTAGTTTTAACATGTGTTATCAGGTTGAGGAAAGCCCTAGATTTCCTTCTAACTCCTAACAAGAGACTCCACATTGCTTTATACTTATTTAAACTCATCTGAGCCTTAAGTGAAGGTGGAGGTAAAAAAAAATAATTATTTGATTAACAAAAAATGTGTAGGCGCCTCTGAGATAGTTCATTTGAATTGTTATTTTGAACAGCCCCTTTGCTGTAAATTCTAATGCTTGGCTGGAATTTACCTCAGTTCTGCTGCTGAAGAAATCACTTTTTGATTGTACAAGCATGTGCAGGAAGTGGTATAGGATTTCCCTCCTACAACTGTATCAGTGTGAAAATGATTTATGCCCTACCTCCATTCAACATGTGGTTTTTGGCTTCTTCAGACAGAACTTTATGAAGTTTGTCTCCTGCCATCACACAGATTTCTTTATTTCTTTTTCTTGTCGCCTGAATGAAGAGACTTTAATGCTGCAAATGGTGAAATACATGTATTTTAGGGACTGAATTCCTTATCCTTTTCTCTCTTTGGAACAAAGTCCTGCAGGGCCATTCTTAGGTATTTCACCTTTTTGTGGTTTGAAAAATTCCCCTCCAGTTTAATATCCCTAATCTTCATTTACTTTTTCAACCACTTCCTGCTAAGGAAAAGAAAAGATCTCTTCCCTTGCCAACAGAGAAAATATTGGACATCTTTTAATTTATTTATTTTTAACAGGAAATAAAAACAACTCTGTACTATGGTCTGGCCATGGCTAACACGAACCATCTGCCGTGCTGCTGGTGAACTGAGACCTGTGTGCTCTGCTCCAGGGAAAAGATGAACACACAGCCAACAACAACAGCAACAGCACAAAAATCAGAGAAATCTCAGGTGACATGGTCCTGGAGATTCCTGTTTCATCATGGTGTGAAGGAATGTTATCTTGCTTGTTACAGGACACCTGATCAGCTGGCTAGTGGCTGCTTTCCACCCTCTTTAATATGAGTTCATGTCTGGCTGGTGCACACTGTGCTCCAATGGGGTTTCAGCCCTGATCAAGGGGACTTGGAGGGATCTCTGTGACGGCACAGTGGGAGAGGAGGGGTGCCTCTTGTGACTGGCAAAATGACTCCAAATATCTGGGGAGGCTGTTCACCATTGTTTTAATTTGGCTTTTGTTACAGTAATTTCAGTTCATTCCCTGTGTATTTCTACAGTCAGCACTACATCTGCAAATACGTGTTCCTGTGAGATGCTTCTGATTACGGTCAGCATAGCAAATACGGTGTCTACAGCCCATCCGTAGTCTTTCCAAATACATGTTGGCCTGGACAGAGGACTTACTTGTCAAAAATGCAAAAACAGTCTGGATGTGAATCTGAAAAACAAAAGACTTTCCGACCTCTTATTTTGTTCAAGCAAAAGCTGCTCACAGTAAGAGATTGAACTGTTTCCCTACAAAAAAATTGTGCTATTACTTTTCTGTAAAAATACATCCTTGGCAATGAATCACACTCCTGCCTAGCTCCTGAAGTTGTGGTGGTAGGGTTGGGTTCAGGTAGCGTATCACAAGATGCTGAAACGAACCATTCACTGAATGGGGAAAAAGGAGAGTCTGGCAAAGGTCATGCCAGCAAAGACAGTTCATGTTAGAGAGCTGCCATTATTTTTTCAGAGCCATAGTTATCACCCGGATTTGGCTCCCGTGGTATGTTTTGAACAGAGAAGTGGTGTCTATCCTTGCTGTATCAGCAGGGACATGGGAGTAGGGAACACAGAAAGGGGCCTATCATAAACACCCATTACAATGTCACTCATATTAGCCTGACCTGTACACTTTCAGCTTGTTCTTCTTCGCCCTTTAGGAGGAGCTCAACACATTCTAGTTGTTCTCTCGCGTAAAGAGCAAGTCCAGCACCTCACCTTTCAACCTGTTTTTCTTAAATGTCCTCAGCCATCCATTGCAGTGCTCCAGTCATGTGAGTCATCCCACCACATTTCTGTGATGGTGATTAAGTCATACTTATCCCTGCTGCACATTGCCTTCCAGCTCCTCTTGTTTGTTGCCCATGCATTGGGGTAGATGCATTTGAGCTGGGCTATTGATTTCACCTGCAACATTATTATACCACTCCTAGACTCATCTTTAGTGAGGCTGTTTTCTTCCCTTTCTTCATTCAAACCTACACCACATTTCTACACTTCATTCTCTTGTCTTCTGTCTAGTCTCTCTCTTATCTCCTATGCAGTTATATTTATTTTTGCTGAATAATATCCTACAGCACGTCACAAATGGGCTGCAAGCTGGGGACAGCTGAAAAAAAAAAAAAGAGTAAGATTCATTGAAAAAGAGTATCCTCTGACCCATGAGCACTATTTCCTTTGCCTCTGGCCTTAATCTGATTTAAAAAAAAAAAAAAAAATCTCCTGGCTTCCCTCACCCACTTTACCTCACATGAATGCCTCCCAGAGATTGAAAAGGACAAACTCTGACAATTTTCAATGTAGGTCAGTCAGCATAGGAAAGGTGAGACTCCTAGAAAAAATGTAAATACTTTTATTAATGGAAAACAGGAAGCCTTACTTTTATTTGTCCTATTTCTATTAATGAAAGCATACTGCAGTATGTTTTCATTAACAGAAATATCTCATTTTCACCAGGTGCTCTTCGGGTGCCTGTTTAACACAGTTGTGATCAGTGCCTTTTTACCAACACACTGGACAATGCATCAGCATATATTACAAAGGGCTTCTCCCCTGAAGGAATTTGTGCCATAGATGTGGCAGAAAGTGGAAGGCAGAGGCTTTGATATCCTTCCGTTACAATGGAGAAATGGAGACCCAGTAGAAATAACACAAGAGAGGGGTTTTATCCTGTTGTCCTGAGGTCCTGTGCCAGCAGCTCCAATGAAGAACACTGTGTCCCATGCTAGAAATTGCCTTTCCTTTCTTGGGCCAGGGTTCGTTCCACATCTGTGAGCCATAAATATCTTGTGGCTTCAGAGCCTGTTGTAAGAGCAGCTCTGGGATTGCACTGAATTACAGTGCCTCAAGATGGGACAAAAGACACAGAACCATGCACAAATGTCACCCTGAAGGCTTCACATCCAGATACACTTCGATGTTCAACATCTTCGATACCTGAAGGCTGCAATTCTATGTATATTAAATACCCTCAGCTAGTCATCCCACTTCAGCCCTGCTTGTGGTGTCTGCTTCCACTCAGCCAAAGTTAATTTGCCCAGTAGCCGGAACCTGAATGATTATCACTGTGAGAGCCGTTGCCTTTGGTAGAGTAAACCCCTCAGAGACATGAGTAGGAGGAAGACAGATAAATGGCAGATGTTTATATATATGCACGCATGCACATATACACACACTCTCCCTCTCTAATTTCTTGACACATGGAGAGCAGCTACACATGCAGCACACTTTGAATTGTATGTCAACTTCAAACATAGCCCAAATCAGCCATGGAAATGGCAACAATTATGGTAAGCTGAAACCAAACAAACTGCAGCAACCTAATAGTATCAATGGTATATATAAAAAAAATCCCTCATCACCCAGCTGCAGGAGCTGATAGGAACACAAGCCTCAAGGCAGCTTATGGTTTCCTCGCTGTCATCAACTAGCAGCCTGGATATTTGATATCATGAATAATCAGTGTTTAAACTGGTGGAAGTGACCTTAACACGTACTGGGGAGGGGAAAATTTTCACAGTGTGCAGTGGAAATTGTGGTTTGAATACACTTACATGGTAAATGTTTGTACTAGAGAGTGTAGTGAAAACAGGGTGAAAATAACGGTTGTAGGCACTACATGGCTAAAATATGTATATAGATAGATACAGATATGTCTATATATCTATATCTATATCTAGATATCTATAGATAGATAGAAATAATCAGAGAAGGAACTCTCTATATGACAACGGCAGTTTAAGAAGGTGTTCTCCTGAGGCCTGTATTTATTACATAGACAGCAAAGCAAGCTAGTGAGGATCAGGAGGAAGTTCTTCAGTGGGCAACTGAGTAAAGGCATTAAAGTTGTCTTCTTAGTAGCACATTAACAGCACAGGGAGTAAGGCTATTATTTCCTCCTCTCCTGGAGAGGATGTCAGAGACCTGCGTGATGTGGCAATGACAATCAGGAGCTGGCCACTTCTGCCTCCACCTGGTTTCTTGTTCACACTGGTAGGCGCTCTGGTAAGGAAGGTGAGCAGCTTTCACTGGCTGCTCTTGAGATGTTGCATGAGGATAAAATTGCAGGCAGAAAGCCTGGGAGAAGCCCAGGGCTGCCTTTGTGTGGGGCTGAAAGGGGGGAACTTGTTGGCTTTTCAGGCTCTTCCAGCATCTGCTGCAGGCTTCAAGCCTGAGAGGAACCTGGCAGGACTGTGCTCACCTTCTGCCAAGATGTCTGTGAAATTGAATTTCTGAGTTGCTTTGTCCTTTTTTAGCTGGTCTGGTCATTCTCCAAAAAGCCAGGCTTTAGAGGAAAAAGAACTAAACCCACTGTGCAGATGTTACTGCCAGGACAGTTAGTATACAACAGAGGCTTTTCTGGAATTGCAGAGGCATAAAGAGGCAAAAGAAATAGGTTACTGGCTTGGGGAAGGGCTTTTGTCATGCACCTCTGCTCTCCTTCCCAGAACTACTGCCTCTTAATTATAAAAGGATCTCTTGGGAAATCTGGGGCATGGACAGGTTTTTGCTAAGACCACCATTCTTCCCTCTTCTGCCTCCTCAGTTTAGGATAAGTTTAAAGGAAATAACTTGAGGTTTGGAAACAAATGTCTCCAGAGAGCATCTCAATTGTATGGTATGGAATGAAGCCAATGCCTATAGAGATCTTCTAATCTGAACCAAGGCAGAAAAACAAAAGCCAGGGAAACTGAAACAAACCTTTTCTGTATGCAGTGCTAGTGGCCTGTTCTTCTGCTGTCCTGTGCTTTACAACACAGTATGCAGCCACAATGAAGAGATTTAATATAGCTGAATATTTAGGGTACTCTGCACTCAGTCTGCAGGCTCATGCAAACAACTTCCCACTGTATGTCCCAGTATCTATTTTACCCCTCTGTGCTTTAGGGTGTTTTATTCAGGCAAAAAGGGAACATGTACCTCACATTTATCATGAGGCTGGTGAGCTGGTAAGCATTTACTAAGGTACCTTGAAGCAGCGAGGGCAGTATGAAGTTTACACTTCTGCTTCATATGCCTGGCCATTCTAATAAAAGCATTGGTTTATAGGGAGAGAAAGGTCTTCCTCCTCAGGATAATGAGGACTGAAGAATAGCAATGATAGCAGGGGTCTGTGACAGTAGTGTGAGAGAGTGTATTTTGCAGAGAAAGAACTGCAGATTCTTTTCCCCTTCTGTTCTCACCATTGCACCATCATCAAAATGCTTCCTATCCTTACCTAGTGGCAATATTAACAATCTGTGATGTGGGGCAGGGAGGGTGACAGATTGAAGCCCTCTTTAAATCCCCAAACCACAGCAGAAGTTACTGCACCAGTGGAAAGCCACACTACTCCACTACTCCACTTCTCCACTTAACAGCCTAACCAGTCTTGGTTGGGTTAAACATACAGCCCTCAGACACAGCCCTCTTTTAAGCAGGAGTGTCTTCGTGATGCCAGCAGTGGAGGTGATTGATGTGATGACCACAGACCCTTGGCAAATGGACTGCATCTGCAGTTTCCAAACATTCTGCTGTTCAATTAAGCTGAAGTGAGGTTTCTGTGCTGTGGTCATGAAGGACCTGATTTACAGAGAGGCTCTGAACACAACCAGTGCTGTTTTGCCTGGTAATTTTAAAGGACTGAAAAACCATTTGAAACAGGAAATGAGGAATATGCACAAGTGAAAACTCCCTGGCTGCCTTAACGGTTCTGCTTTACCACTTCGTGGCTGCCCTTGATTTTCTCTGTAAGTAATGTGATTGTCAGAAGATGATGTGTTGACTCAGTCAATCACAAGTGGCAATCCGTATTTTCTTTGTTTCCTTAAGCCCATCTGCTCAAATGTAGCAATTCCCCAGTGTGAGGGAGTGCAGTCATTCTGTGTCTGTCAGGCAAAAGTCATAAAAGTCAGAAGAAATCCCACATGAAATGTTTGTAAAGAATAAACAAAGGAGAAGGATGCAAAATGTGTCTACAGTGTAAACACATTGTAAACAAGTGTGAAAAGAGCAGCACCTCTCTTCCTGGCCTAGCCTACTTATCCAGAGGATCAAGGCTTCAGACGCCTTTGCAGGGAGAAGGGAAGGAGTGATGCTGAAGAAGCTGAGCACTCTTTATCTTAATGATGCACCAAGCCTGGAATATTTAGAAAATAGATGTAGTCATTGGAAAAACCACAGAACAGACAGAAATATATGTACTCATCCTCCAAGCTGGCCAAAAGAGACAAGTCATTCCAAGTGCTTCTTCAAAAGCACTCTTTTTCTCTGTAAAATAGAATGCTGCAGTTCTGGTAAAAAACACCCATGAAAGGAAGTGTTACCAGAATACTATTTTTGTGAATGAAAGCCTTTTGCTACTTTACTTAAAATCTCATGTTTTTACAGAAATTGTGCATTTGTAGGTTTTTAGTGAAGTAAATATTTACCTTTCTTGAACCCACTGCTTTGAGTCTGAATTAGTTGATTTTTATTAATTTGGTCAATTTCAAAAAGTAATTAATCTTCAAAATTTACAATTAAATCTGGTAATGAAAATTTGTTAATTGGCATATATGTCCAGGCAGCATAAAGCCCCTAGAATATGCACAGCAACTAAATCATGGAATCATAGGATCATGGAATCATAGAACAGTTTGGGTTGGTGTGGCAGTTTAGTCTGTTATTGCCATATAAGTTACACCTCTGGTGTTCCGAGTGTCCAACCCAATAAGGTGGGCACAGGAAACGGCGTATTTCTACCCAAAAATCCTGTGCCCCGTAAATCCATCTGCAAAGTCATTCTCTGCCTCTTTCTTCCCTCTCTGCTGCCGTGGGAGGTGCTCCCTATTGGGTAACGGTGGGAGAGTATCTCAAGGCCTCTTAGGCCTGTCTAGGCCTAATGCCAGGAGGAGAAGGCAGGGAGGCAGTCTCAGACCTGGCCAGCCTGAGACCAGCCTAGCAGTGGGGGGGGAAGAAAGAGCCCTGGGGGTTTGGGGTAGAACCTCAGGTGGGGAGAAGCGAAGTGTTAGGAGGCCTTTGGGTGTTGTGTAAGGGACTCTGTACACTTTAGGATATCTTTGCCACTATGCTTTGTAGTTTCTGTAAAACACCAATTTCTTTTTCCATTTAAACTTTCCATCACTATCCAATTCATTTGTGTGAGTGTCATTCTTTTGTCCCTCTTGGGGCAATAGAGGATCTGTCCTGCCTTAATCCAAAAAGATGTCCAATTTATGACTTTAGGTGGCTAAATACCTTTAAGCTTTGATCTTAGTTCCAAAAAGTATACATTGATGATAAAAAGCTTGACTCTGGTGATTGTATAGCTGCATACTTCTTGCCAGTCCATACAGGTATGGTCTGCAATATGACACACATTCTGCAGCAGATAGAGTCATATTCCTACAACTACAGTAAAAGATTAAAAATGGTTTGCCAAGAATAAATAAATTAATCTCTCCAAAACAGCAGTGGGAATGTGAACTGAAGGGGCATCTGGCTCCCTTTATACCTTGTAGTATTGCATACAAAAAGTTTGAAATTATGATGAGGCTATACATTAGGAAAGAAGAAAAAAAGTCTGGTTTTGTAGGAGAAAAAATAGGAGAGGATAGATTCAGTTGTGTAGATACACTCAAACCTGAAAGGGTGCAAAGCAATCATCACCAGGAGAATGAATTATTTCCTTCAGTAAGTAAAGGCTGAAAACCCAGTGAGAGAAGAAGCCTTTCTTATAGATAATTTATTCCCGTTGTTCACAAGAAAGAAGACCTCAAGAACATAATTTCAACCAAAAAATCCTACATAATTCTTAACAGGAGCTGTCTGTGCACAGAAATGGTTGCTTGGTGATATGGACCCCGATTATTCCACCATTATTTCAGATAATCTTTGACATGCAGTCAGGGTAACCTGAACTATGCCATTTAAAGTAAAAATCAAAACCAATGTCTATGCAGATTTTTTCATCTCTACCTAGTGGACCATCACAAAGAAGCAAACCAACACAAAAAGATCCAAACATTTGCTTTCTTTAACAGTTAACCATTTAACAGCAGTTTCTGTTGGAGAAGCACTTATGTAAGACAGATTTCATGTGAGGACATTGAGGCAGATCATAGACACTTTTCTATCCTCCTGGGTTTTTGAGTGTTTTGTTGTGTTGTTTGGGGTTTTGTTGTTGTTTATTTTTGTAGTTATTTTTTTAATTATAAGAAAACTTTCTCCTGCAGCAGAAATAGAGTTTTTCTGCTATCAGCTTCCCTGGAGAGTTTGTTCCTTCCCTGATGAAGTTTACCAACACCCTCTGGACTGAATGAGCTACAGCTTCCTCTCACTCAGTGCCATTATTGTCCAGTGTGATTGATAAGGGGTCAGGGTATGGGCTGGAGGCTTACTCTCAGTGTACCAACATCTGGAAGTCATTCCCAACCAGAGTTGTCTCTGAATACACTAGGCAGGCAGGATCCTGTAACATTTCTCCTGTCTCGGCTGTGGCTGCCATGGATGGTCAGATAATGAGAGTATTACTGTGAGTGAAAGTGTTTATGTGTTTATGTGACTGCAGGTATGTGCTTTTTGCCACTGATTTCTTGCTTGGTCTGCTGATAATGAGCAGGGCAGAGATGAAGCAGAGTGCTGGGTTGGTGTGAAACCCACCAGTTCCAGGGCTGTGATGACCTTCTGTTCTCCTATATGTTGCAGCAACACGTTATCTGTTTTCATTAGGTCTTTCAGCTTGGGAAACAACTTTGACCTAGAGGATGTTTACAAGAAGAGTAGTGTTAGCTAACAACATCTAGCCAAATGGAGTTATGTTCTAAATTCTTCTCTTTCCAGTTACCTTTTGAATAAGAGCAGTATCTTTTGTAGAAGCACTCACCAAGATTCATATAAATATGTGTGTTTCCCTGTCTGTGCTGTCCCACTGCACCAGGACAGTGAATATGGGAAGTACATTCACCACAGTAACTGGAGTCCCATTGAATGTGCAGTGAAGCTTCCTGATGAGCCCACAGTAGTCGTCAAAAACAAAACCAGCAAAAAGTTTCTCTTGCAGTTCCTCCATGAGAGGGATGGATTTGGTATGTGTTCTGAATGTCTTCACTGAACAGCTGAAAGCAGCAGTGAGAAAAAGTATTACCCAGCAGGTTGCAGAAGCTGCACCAAGAAATCATCATATCTCATGAGTAGGGCTTGTGGCCCTTGCGACCACAGGCACTGAACACATTACTGTCTTACATCCTTGTCCCCTCAAATGTCCTGCATAAACTCCTACCACTATTGCTTCTGTCCCATGCAATGACCTCACAGTAGTGCCTATTCGAGTGTAACCTTGGACTCAAAGTCAGGACCCATCACCTGACCAGCTCATTGCACCAGCTGTTGAGTTATCTTGGGGTCATCCCAGAGAAACCAGGTAAGAGAAACCAGGGATGTCCTGCTATCTTAATCCAGAGGCTTTGCCCAGACAAGGATTAGATGCCTTGAACCAGGTACCTTGAGGGAGGATCCCCAGCTCTCCACTTGTGCTTGCACAATGACACTGGTGCACTGAAAGATCACATAATCTAGCTGCAGTGCAGACCACCATAGAAATGCAGCCCCAAAGAGAGCTGGAGAAAGGAGTGAGAAGGACTATCTGCAGTCATTGCAAATACCTTAGAAATCGGCCGGGGTCATTCTCACACATCTTTTGAATGTTCAGTTATAAAATACCCAACCAACCAAACCCAAAACAAACAAACCCACAACAAAAACACAGACGTTTTCCTTGAAATGAATGTATGTGCATTCTGATAGCTTTTTAAAAGATTACACATGACACCCCCCCCCCCCCCCCCCCCCCTCCCGGCCTTCAATAGTCCACTAATTGTTTAACTAATTAAATATTTACTGATGTTTCCAAGAGAAGTGGCTAGGTTATGACAGGTTGGGTGAGATCATCATGATAATGTGAAATACTGAAGTTGATATGTACATTGGTATATCTGCTAGTAGCCATGTGAGAATAAATCAAAATATTTTATGTTTCTGGTCTTAATATCTACCATTAGCTTACATATTTTTTTTCTCCTCAGAGAAAAAATTGAAAAGGCATTCCTTGAAACTCCTCCAGAATGTGTTTTGTCAGCCATTAAACAGATCATTATTCCAGATTCATTATTTTCTATTTTTTTCTGAACTCACATTATACATAAATAACAGAACAATAACTTTCTCCCTTCAAAAAACTCTAGCATGTTATTCTTATAAACCTTCTAGAGTTTTCATGGGCAGTAACAGATAACAGTTAATAAAAGAAATATTTTAAACATTTTATAAATTCTGTAAACAATTTCATTGGCAATAGAAATGTGGAAATGCTTTTTAATGGACTGCTTTATCTAGTGATGGAAAAATCAAAGGTATAAATCAAAATAATATGTCTCACTACGGTGTGTTGATATATGATCTCATTTTAGATATGTCCTTCATCCACTTTGCTTGTTAGGATAAGACTTTTACAACAGCTTTTGAACTAAATTCCCACAATCCTCAGTTTACTGGTGTTAAGAGCCTAGGCAAAACTGTCCGGTTGTATTTTAAGGGAGATATTTTTTTCTTTTCTGCCAAAACAAATGTTCACTTCTGATATTTTATCTTAGAAGAACGTCAGATTAATGCAAGCCTACATGTCTACTTTCTGGATGTGCTTGTACTCCTGTTTCCAGATGCTGATCAACAAAAAGTATTGAATCATATATGGTTATATATAAAATCTAAACTTGCTTAATTTAAATAATTTTAGTAATTAAAAAGAATATTTCATAATGTATAATTTAATGTTGTTCACTGGTTATAGGATTCTTAGGTCTAAGTTGTTAAATCAGTTGCTGAATTTGTTCTGCGAGGTTTTATTTACTATGGCCAGCAGACAAGAACTTTAATTTCAGTATTTCAAGATTTCAGGAGACTGGAATGTATTTTCAGCCTGAGCATGTTTATTTAGAGCCCATTAGAAAGAGTATCAGGTAAAAATGTGCTAGCATAATCTACTGAATTAAATGGCTGCACCATGGAATTTGTGGCTTGGAACTTTAAAGCTAATCCTGTAGTGTTCCTACTTTTTTAAAAAAATACATGTTTAAATATGCAGCCTGGCTCTTTGAAAGTAAGTGACAAAGAAAATGAATTTCAGGCATTGAAACAAGCTGGCCAGAAAAGCAGTTGAGTGATAATAATCAAAGAGTTTATCACAATGTGAAAGGGTCATAAAAGATAAAGCAATGCCTCTCTCAAAGCTTTAGAAAGTGACTCTGTCACAGAATCACAGAATCAATCAGGTTAGAAAAAACCTCAGAGATCATCAAGTCCAACCTAGTACCTAATACCTAACACCTTCTGACAGCTAAATCATGGCCCCAAGTGCCACATCCAATCTTTTGTTGAACACCTCCAGGGATGGTGACTCCACCACCTCCCTGGGCAGCGCATTCCAATGGCCAATCATTCTTTCTGTGAAGAATTTCTTCCTAACATCCAGCCTAGACTTCTGTTGGTGCAGTTTGAGACTGTGTCCTCTCATTCTGTCACTGGTTGCCTGGGAGAAGAGACCAACCCCCACCTGGCTATAACCTCCTTTCAGGTAGTTGTGGAGAGCAATAAGGTCTCCCCTGAGCCTCCTCTTTTCCAGGCTAAACAACTTCAGCTTCCTCAACATCTCATAGGGCTTGTGCTCAAGACCTCTCACCAGCCTTGAAAGGCCCTGTGTCAAGTCCTCCTTTACTTTCCAGGTGGACACCATAAGATCTCATTCATCTGGTGTTCTCTGAGAGAATGGTGGCCCCTTCAGCCATGTCTTATTGGGGGAACTCCCACTGGAAAACATACGTAAGTGTTTGTTATTTCCTTTCAACTCTAGGCCATAAAGTCTCTCTGCTACCCACTAAGGGAGGCTTAGGAAGGTGAAGAATGGATGCTGAATGCCAGTGAGAGAGGGATTGATTACATCAAACTGCTACACACAAAAAAGCAAAAAGAGACTTGAAACTGGAGAGAGAGAGAGATCAAGTGTCTGTGAAAGAGTGGGGTGGGGCCATGAGTAAACAATTAAGGCAGAGGTCAGTTAGCTTGGGCTGATTCCACTGTGAAGAGAAAACCATCAGCAGACCAGAGACCAGGTACAGCTGGTCTCTGCAGACGGCTTTGAGGCTTGCTTGCGTACCACAGAAGCACAGCAAGGACTGCATTCCATGATACAGAGAAGCCCTTAAAAAAAATCAGCAGCTGTCTCAACACATTTTCACAAACCACTTTTCCAGCCTCTTTGTCTGTTCTCTCACATTCTGTCTAATGTGCACAGCACCAGCTGATGAAAGAACTGTTAAGGGCATAAAAAAAGGCATAGTTGTCACATGAAGCAAAGCAATTATTAAAGCTATTGTGAATGAGGCTGACAAACTACCTGTGTTTAGAGCACACTTAAGGGAGCGTAAATGCTGAACCCCCAGGCAAAAATAGCTTGTTTGACAAAGATATTACCTCTAATATATTGAATAAGCAAACATTAATGTTAAAATAATTTTGATTTAGGTTGTTAGTTTACAGAATGACATATTTATAGTCCCATAATAATTTTTTCAAGTTTAACAGCAACTGCACAATGGTATTATGGAATTAAAATTAATTGTATTTTTCAAATTTAGTATAAACCCAAGAGATTTCTCTGCTGTCCCTTTGAGTGGGTATAGATTATATTCTATAGAATGTGCATCAGGCTTTTTTGCCTCAGTCTTCACTGGCAACCCCTCTCCTCACGGCTCTCGTGTGGATGGTCCACAAGATGGAGAACAGAAGACAAGGTCCCTCCCACTGTATGTGAAGACAGGGTGCATGATCAGCTGAAGATATTCAAGAACCTGAAGATATACAAGTTTATGGGACCTGGCAAAATATACCCTAGAGTCCTGAGGGAATTAGCTGGTGTAGTTGCCAAGCCACTCTCCATGATATTTGAAAAGTCCTGGCAGTCAGGTGAAGTCCCTGGTGACTGGAAGAAAAGAAACACTACACCCATTTTTAAAAAGGGTAGATAAAGGAAGACCCTGGGAACTACAACCTGTCAGCCTCACCTCTGTTCCTGGGAAGATCAAGGAACAGATCCTCCTAGATGCCATTCTGAGGCACATGGAGGTCAAGGAGAGGATTCAGGACAACCAGCATGGCTTGACTGGGGGCAGGTCCTGCCTGACCAAGCTAGTGGCTTTCTATGACAAAGTGACTATGACAAGGGATGACCTGTGGATGTGATCTATCTGGACTTCTGTAGGGCTTTTGACACGGTCCCCCACAACATCCTGCTAGACAAATTGGAGGGATACGGATTTGATGGGTAGACTGTTCAGTGGATAAGGAATTGGCTGGATGGTCACATCCAGAAGGTAGTGCTCAATGATTTAAAGTCCAGATGGAGAGCAGTGACAAGTGGTGTCCCTCAGGGGTCCATACTGTGTCCATACTTGTATTAATGACATAGAGGTATTGAGTGCACCATCAGCAGGTTTGCAGATGACACCGAGCTGCGTGGTGCTGCTGATACACCAGAGGGATAAGATATCATTCAGAAGGACCTGGGCAAGCTGGAGAGGTGGGCCTCATGAGATTCAACAAGAGCAAGTGCAAGGTTCTGCACCTGGGCTGGAAAAATCCTCACTATCAATACAGACTTGGGAATTAAGTGATAGAAAGAAGCCCTATGAAAGAGGACTTAGGGGTTCTAATGGATGAGAAGCTGGACATGAGCAGGCAGTGTGTGCTTGCAGCCCAGAAGGCCAATCCCATCCTGGGCTGCATCAAAAGAAGTGTGACCAGCAGATCCAGAGAGGTGATTCTGCTGCTTTACTCTGCTCTGGTAAGACCTCACCTGGAGTACTGCATCCAGGTCTGGAGCCTTAAACATAGGAAGAACATGGACCTGATGGAGTGGGCCTAGAGGAGGGCCATGAAAATGATCAGGTGGTTGGAGCATCTCTCCTACAGAGACAAACTAAGGGAGTTGGGGTTGTTCAGCCTGGAGAAGAAGGCTTAGGGGAGACTTAATAGTGACCTTCCAGTACCTGAAGGGGGCCCACAAAAAGAACAGAGAGAGACTGTTTGCAAAGGCCTGTGGTGATAGGATGAGGGGCAATGGCTTCAAACTAGAGAAGAGCAGATTTAGAACGGATGTTAGGAACAGGTTCTCTACTATGAGGGTAGTGGAACACTGGAGCTGGTTGTCCAGGGAGGTGGTTGAGGCCCCATTCCTGGAGACATTCAAAGTGAGGCTCAACAGGGCTCTGGGCAGCCTGATTTAGTTGGGCATGCCCCTGTTTACTGCAGAGGTGGTTGGACTAGATGACCTTTAGCCGTCCCTTCCAAACCAACCTGTTCTGTGATTCTATGATTCTGTGAGCTGGCAATGTGTGCTGGCAGCTTAGAAAGCCAACAGTATCCTGGAATGCATCAAAAGAAGCTTGCCCATCAGGTCAAGAGAGGGAATTCTCCCTCACTACTCTGTTCTGGATTACTGTGTACAGATCTGAAGCCACCTACAGAAGAAGGACATGGAACTGGTTCAGTGAGTCCAGAGGAGGGCTACAAAGATGATCAGAGGGATAGAGAACAGGCCTTTGAACACATGTTGTTGACTTGAGGTTTTTCAGCCCAGGGATGAGCAGAATCCAGGGAGACCTTGTAGAAGCCTTCCAATATTTGAAGGGGGACTACAGGAAAGCTGGAGAGGGACTTTTTGCAAGGACATGTAGTTATAGGATGAAGGGTAATGGTTTCAAACTGGAAGAAGCTGGATTTGAATTAGACATTAGAAAGAAATTCTTCCCATGAGGGTGGTAAGACACTGGAACAGGTTGCCCAGAGAAAGTGTAAAGGCTCCAACTGTGTAAGTATTCAAAGCCAGGCTGGATGAGGCCTTGAGCAATATGGTCTAGTAGGAAGCGTCCCTGCCTTTGCAGGGCAGAGTGGAGCTAGATTATCTTTAACGTCCCTTCCAACCCAGAACATTCTATGATTCTACAATTCTAGGGTTTTAGAGTTATGTATGTTATAAGCTATACAAATAAGATAACGAATGAATCTTTCAACACCTGCTCTAATTCCTTCAATTCTGATATCATTGCAGTTGCAAACCATTCATGACCTCATGAAGAGGAGCAGAAGGAAGTAGCTTTGCTCATTAGGGGAGCTACCCAAATCCCCCATGCTCATCCTGCCTGTCACCAACCTATACAAATGCCATTTGGAGCAGGTTTTGCAGATGAGGTTTTCCCTGGCTGACAACACAGTTTCTGTGCGTAATACTGCAAGAAGCCTCGCTCCACCCGGGCAGCTGTCTGTCCCTATCCCTTTCAGTGCTAGCCTGCTTACTTAAGCAGGTTCAATTCTGCCAGCACTTTGCTGGTGGCACCCAATGTTCTACCTGCAGAAGTCTGAAATTTTGCTAATGGTGTTGGAGCCTGTCCTGTGTTTGTGTTGACTGGAAATTTCCGGAGTGTAGATAGACAGGCCCCAAACAGCTGCAGGTTGTAACTATAGCTGCAATTGTTGCTGGTCTGGCTTGTAGCTGGCAAGGAGAAGGATATTAAAGTCCCATAAAGATACTATCAAATTAGAAAATACTGCACAGTGTGCTTTTGTTTCTTTTAAGGATGAAGAAACCAGATGAGAGAGGTCTTAAGCTCCCTCTGCGCATATATGCAGAGCGGAAAGAAATTACATTTAACTGCCCCCTTGATGATAGGACTTGATATTTGGCTATATTTAATCATGTATGGAAAAGACAGTTGCAATTTTCAACAGCTGCTCTTACTCTGAGCTTCAAGGGAGTAACAAAAATATTAGATATTCACAGGGATTTACTCCCTCTCTCTCCCTCCCCCACAAACCCTGCATTTTTCATGACTTCTGGAGTTGCAGAGGGAAAACAAAACAAAACATGTGCTTGAATGAGTTCTAAACTTTACTGCTGTTTCGGTAATGTCATGGCAGTAAGGGTGGAAGGCGATGGCTGAGAAAGAAATCAGGCCCTGCAGGTGTGAAAATATACACATATCTTTTGGATCCCCCATCAGTGAGGTTCATCTTTGGCCAGTCATAGAGGACAGGTCTTACTGACTTCCCAGGTTAGAGCCTGAAGAGCAACATGGGTTTTAAATCTGTTTCACAGTTTCAGCCCATTTTCAGAAAGACAACTGACCACAGAATTGTTGTTGCCAATACCTGGCAAAGCTTTAGTGTCACAGTGCGCAGAAGGCAGGGTGGGATGAATAATGGACTGAACTCTCCCCAGGCCATCAGGGAAGTTCTTTCTAAAAGGATTCACATCCAGTGTCAGAGTTTGCCCTGATGTGCCAATATTCAGATGGGATGTCCAGGATGTGGTGAGTATAGGGACTTGCTTTCCAGTTTAGACATGTTGGAAGATAATCTGATTTCAACTTGAGCTTCTTTATATTCCTGATAATTTCCCCAAATATGTACACTTCCAAATGTGCCTGACAGCTTTATAAACATAAAAGGAAATTTGGGGTATAAATGTTACCAGAATATTTGATGCTCCTATCAGTATTTTAATTAGCATGTAAATGAAATAATTACTTTTCTTGGTCCTGTTTCACCAGCTGCCTTCAATATGCTACCATTAAAAAAAAACAAAATAAAAGCCATCTTCTGAAGGCAAAAGAGGTAGAGAATTCTAACAACTGCTTCTACAGTTCATGCTTATGTGAAAACATTAATTTTAAATGTCCAGATTTGAAGATATTTTATGAGACGACCTAATGTTAATGAAAATAACCTTTTGGAAAACAGATTATTGAGAGCACTAGATATTTTAAAATACACCTTAATAAGGAGGGACAATTTGCAGAAATGCAAGGAATGGCATCAGGTTTCACTAGGTGCAGATGTCATTCATATTAGTGTTAACAATAATTGTGTGTGTGTAATATCTCTTTTAAGCTTCAAAATGAGCAAAAGGGAGGAAGTAGCTCAAATTGCTTTTACACAGTAATACTCAGAAAGCCCAACACATACTGTAATGGAGACAGCATGTCAGCTTTATGGCTTCTAGTTGTAGCACATTCAGGCTCCAGTTCTTGCTGGATCTCACAAATCTTGTGTATTGCAAGCATTAAATCATCATGGCATTACTTATTCAGCTAACTGCTATTACTTAAATGATCAGATGGAAAATTTTTCTACACATCTGGGTTACTTGATCAGAAACATAATATTAATTTATTTTTACTGTTAGAGGTGCTTAGTGCATAAAGTCATAGGTGCAAGACACTATGCTTCTTTGAAAAAAAATCTCTGATTTAAATAGTGCTTGTAATTATGCACATAAAACAAATGCAGTTGCTCATTTCACATCCATGTAGATATTAATATGCCCTGAAATTGAAGCGTGTTCAAGAAGCCTCACAGTGATATTCCCATGCAAATATTTTTGTGCATGTATATACATATACATGTGTGTATATATATGTATATACACACACACACATACTGAGATGCATGCTGGCCTTTTGTCCAAGACTGAGTAATTAGTTCTGTGATTAGGTTTTTGTGTAAGCCACAACTCAGTTTTCATCCCTTCACAAAGTGCTTTCATTTATCTTTTTGTAGTTATGAGATCTGCATAGTTTTAAATAAAGTTCAAGGAGATTAGGAATAAAAGAACATTTCATGATCTTAAAACAAACTAGCAAAAATGTGTTGGTTAAAGAAAAATCTTTTGACGGCAAAATGCATAATTCAGTTCTGGTGCTGATTATCACAGGAAGTTCTCGGGGTCGAATCCATGCCAAGACTGTTTAAAAATACTGGATATTAATGCAGATTAAAAATACACTGAATGGACATAGTTAGTTATTGTCAAAATATTGGAAGTCTTTAACCTCATGTTATCCATCTTAAAACAATATCTCTTGTAAGAGCAGAAAGTAGGGCCTGTGGCAAGAAGATGCAACCTAAAGAAGAACAGTCAGTGAGATGGATTAGGATTGGTTACAAAATGGAGTACAAAGAGTGGTGGCCAATGGTGCCAAGTCCAGCTGGAGAGCTGTAACTAGTGGAGTACGCCAGGGATCAGTGCTGGGTCCAGTCAAGTTCAACATCTTCATCAATGAGATTGATGAGGGGACAGAGTGACAGTGTCTGCTCAGCAGGTTTGCTGACAATACCAAACTGGGAGGCTTGGCTGAGACACCTGAAGGCTGTGCAGGCATTCAGTGAGACTTGGACAGACTGGAGAGATGGGCAGAGAGGAACCTAATGAGGTTCAACAAGGGTAAGTGCAGAGTCACGCATCTGGAAAGCAATAACAAATGTCACCAGTACAGGTTAGGAGGTGATCTGCTGGAGAATAGCCCTGTGGAGAAGGACCTGGGAGTCCTGCTGGATAGCAAGTTACCTGTGGGCTACCAATGTGCCCTTGTGGCTAAGAGATCCAATGGGATCCTGGGGTGCATTAACAGGAATGTGTCCAGCAGATTGAGGGAGGTTCTCCTCCCCCTCTACGCTGCCCTGGTGAGACCTAACCTGGAATATTGTATCTGGTTTTGGGCTCCCCAGTTCAAGAGGGACAGGAATATGCTGGAAAGAGTCCAACAGAGAGCTACCAGGATGATTAATGGACTGGAGCATATACCTGGGGCTTTTTAGCCTGGAGAAGAGAAGATTGAGAGGGGATTTAATAAATGTTTATAAACATCTGAGGGCTGGGTGTCAAGAGGGAAGGACAGGCTCTTCTCTATTCCACCCTGTGATAGGACAAGGGGTACTGGATATAAACGACAATACAAGAGGTTCCACCTCAACATGAGGAGGACCTCCTTCACTGTGAGGGTCATGGAGCACTTGAACAGGCTTCCCAGAGGGATTGTGCAGTCCTTCTCTGGAGACTTTCAAGCCCCATCTGGATGCATTCCTGTGTGACCTGTGCTAGATTTTATGGTTCTGCTCTGGCAGGGGGGTTGGAGGTCCCTTCCAACCACTAACATGCTGTGATCCTGTGTGATCCTGTGAAAGCAAATTGTTTGGTTTCTTTCCACATCATCTGGGTACTATGTGGGTACCCAGACAGAGGTTCTGAGCAGGTATGTAGGTGTCCAGGCTCATGGCTGTGGAGAGTGGTGGAGCCTGGCACTTGCAATGGAGGGTTGTGGAAACAACACATGTTTAGTTGTGAGCAGGTAAATGATCTGGAGCAGAAGGAAGAAATTGTGAGGCTAAGGACTAGAAAGGGATATGAAGAGGAGATAGACTTGTGGAGTTGGACTCTGCTGTCATAAGCAAATCTCTCACCAAATCATGCTAGAGTACCATTTTGACAGAGTTGCTATGAAAACCAGACAGGTGCAGATGTTTAGTGAATGATTTTTGTATTGATAATTGTATTGCTCGGGTAATGCTTTCAGTGAGAAATACACAACTAGATTGGCAATTTTTAATAACTGATCTCTGCTGCCATACTAATGTTTATTTTACATAAATTTCCTACCCTATTCATCACGCAGAATTTTTCTTACAAGCAGAAGAATGATGGATGTACTTGGACTGTGAATGTGCAAAGAAAGTATTCACAACTCAAGGAAAATTAAAAATGAGAAAAAGTTTACTGAAGTTCCAAGAATTATTTTCATCATCTGCTCTTTCATGTTGCTGCTAGCCCTTCAGAGCCAAGAAGCCAGTCCCCATGAACAGAAATTTTTAGTGTTAGCAGCTCTATCTATATTTGAGTTCTTACATTTATATATTCACAAATAAGCTCTAGTTTTGGTTTAAAAAAATGTACTGTCAAGCTTCTATCTATGTGACTGAACCAGAACACAGAAGAACAGAAAATCTCTGGTTCTCTTCCTGGAAGGCTGCATTTATTCTAGCTTCATGCTAGTCTCATGATGATCTAAAACACAGCCCAAGTGTATGTGAACCCATGGGTAATTATTGCATGCTGAGGTGTGTTCACAGCATATCACAAGCACAGCAAATGGAAAAAGTAGAAGCACCGCAGTCTAAGATGACCTCTTCTTGGTATTTTTTGTTTTCTAGAAGCAACCTCCTCTGATCTGCTATTTCACAGGGAAGCAGTGCTAGAGTATAGATTCCTTCTGCAGTGAAGTGCTTTGAATGGGCAGTGAAATGCTTTGAGCGTTCACTGAAAGCATCAAAAAACAACCAAATTGATTAATCTTTCATATGGGAGTCTGTGGCCTCAGATCACAACACTTCATATTGTAGCGGACAGGTAGTGTTGCCTGCAACTGCATGACCTGAGCATTACTAGCTGTTTCTGATGATGAGCAAGGTTTTTGAGTAATTTTGCTGCTGCTACTTCCTGCCTTAGGTATCAACATGTGACCTGCAGGTCTCAAAGCTGTGATAAAGGTTGTAAACCTGCAGGGTGATATTGGTGATATGTGCTAAGATCACTAGAATAAATGGTGATGTCATTATAGAACAAAACAGAACACTAAATATGAAGCTGTGAAAGCCTGTCATTTTCAAGGCTGTAATATACACTAATGCAGTGAAAGAGAGAGCAACTTAGATGTTAGGGTGATAATGCTCACTTACTGTATTCCTCTGGGCTGCAAAGAGACCACAACTCTTTGTTTTGACAGAGAATAACATACATTTCTGAGAACGACTACGAAAGAATATTTAGCTTGCCATGTCAAGTAGCCCAGCACACAAGAGAAAGCTGCCAACATCTGAGCACAAGTGGTGTTCTGCTCAGTTCCCTCAGTGGCAAGGGTGTACATTGGAAGGAACAAGAGAACCCATGCCATCAACAGATGGCTCAAGGGATGGTGCCAGCAGCCAAATTTTGGGTTCTTTGATCAAGGGGCAACTTTTACCACACCTGATTTGCTGGACCTAGATGGGGTGAATCTACCTAGAAAAGGAAAGAGGATCTCTAACACAAGGGTTGGCAGGGCTCATTGGGGGGACTTTAAACTAGGTTTGAAGGGGGTGGGTGATGAAACCAGTCTCTCTGGAGAGGAGAGAGAGAGATATAAACTAGAGTTAGTGGAGAAATCAGCTGCCCATCTGAAGTGCATGTACACTGATGCACGTAGTATGGGTAACAAACAAGAGGAACTGGAAGTCTTGGTTCACCAGGAAAACTATGATGTAGTTGCCATTACAGAAACATGGTGGGACGATTCACACAACTGGAGCACTGCACTGGATGGTTATAAGCTCTTTAGGTGAGACAGGCGAGGGAGAAGAGGAGGAGAGGTGGCCCTATATATTAGGGAAACTCTTGATGCCACAGAACTTGAGGTTAAGGATGAAAGGATTGAGTGCCTGTGGGTTAAAATCAGAGAGAGGGATGACAAAACTGACATCCTGGGTGGAGTCTGTTATAGACCACCCAATCAGGATGAAGTGGTCAATGAAATATTCTACAAACAGCTGGAGGCTGTCTCAAGATCACCAGCCTTGTTCTTGTGGGTGACTTTAACCTGCCAGATACCTCTGTGAACTTAACACAGAGGAGAGGAGACAGTCCAGAAGGTTCTTGGAGCGTATGAAGGACAGCTTCTTGGCACAGCTGTTCTGTGAGCCTACCTGCTGTTCTCAATTAGAGAAAGGCTGGTGGGAGATGTGATGGTAGGAGGATGTCTAGGATGCAGCAATCATGAAATAGTGGAGTTTTCAATATGCAGGGAAACAAGGAGGAGCAACAACAGAACCCTCACTTTGGACTTCCGGAGGGCAAACTTCACCGTATTTAAGCAACTAATTCAGAGAGTACCCTGGGTAGCAGCCTTTAAGAACAAAGGGGTCCAGGACGGTTGGACCTACTTCAAACAGGAACTTTTGAAGGCACAAGAACAGGCTGTGCCCATGTGCCAAAAGATGAGCTGCTGGGGAAGACGACCGGCCTGGATGGGCAAGCATCTTCTGAAGGAACTAAGGGGAAAAAAGAGGTGTATCACCATTGGAAAGAGGGGGAGGCAACTCAAGATACTTTTAAGGAAGTTGTTAGATCATGTAGGAGAAAAAATAGAGAGGAAAAGCCCAGTTAGAACTCAAACTGGCCACTGCTGTGAAAGACAATAAAAAACATTTTTAATAAATATATTAATGCCAAAAAGAGGGGCAAGAAAAACCTCCACTCTTTATTGGACTTGGAGGGGAATATTGTAACCAAAGATGAGGAAAAGGCTGAGGTACTTAATACCTTTTTTGCCTCCATTTTCAACAGCAAGGCAGGAGGACTTCAGGATAACTGACCTCCTGAACTGGTAGATGGGGTCAGGGAGCAGTATAATCCCCCTGAAATCCAGGAGGAAGCAGTTAGAGACTTGCTGAGCCGCTTGAATACTCACAAGTCCATGGGACCAGATGGGATCCATCCTAGGGTACTGAGAGAGCTGGCAGATGAGCTGGCCAAGCCACTCTCCATCATTTTCCACCAGTCCTGGCTCACAGGTGAGGTCCCAGATGACTGGAAACTGGCCAGTGTGATGCCCATCCACAAGAAGGGCCAGATGGAGGAACCTGGAAACTCCAGGCCTGTCAGCCTGACCTGAGTGCCAGGCAAGATTATGGAGCAGATCATCATGGGGGCAATCACAGCGCACCTGCAGGACGGCCAAGGGATCAGGCCCAGCCAACATGGATTTAGGAAGGGCAGGTCCTGCCTGACCAACCTGATCTCCTATGACCAGGTGACCCTCCTGGTGGATGTGGGTCAGGCTGTGGATGTAGTCTACCTGGACTTCAGCAAGGCCTTTGACACTGTCCCCCACAGCAAACTCCTGGCCAAGCTGTCAGCCTGTGGCTTGGACAGCAGCACTCTGTGCTGGGTTAGGAACTGGCTGGAGGGCCGAGCCCAGAGAGTGGTGGTGAATGGTGCCACATCCAGCTGGCAGCCTGTCACTAGTGGTGTTCCCCATGGATCAGTGTTGGGCCCAGTCCTGTTCAATATCTTTATTGATGATCTGGATGAGGGGATTGAGTCCATCATCAGTAAGTTTGCAGATGACATCAAGCTGGGGGCAGGTGTTGATCTGTTGGAGGGTAGGAAGGCTCTCCAGAGGGACCATGACCGGTTGGACAGATGGGCAGAGTCCAACATGATGTCATTCAACAAGTCCCAGTGCTGGGTGCTGCACTTTGGCTACAACAACCCCCTGCAGTGCTACAGGCTGGGGTTTGGAGTGGCTGGAGAGCAGCCAGGCAGAGAGGAACCTGGGGGTACTGGTTGACAATAGGCTGAACATGAGCCAGCAGTGTGCCCAGGTGACCAAGAAGGCCAATGGCATCCTGGCCTGTATCAGGAATAGTGTGGCCAGCAGGAGCAGGGAAGTCATTCTGTCCCTGTACTCAGCTCTGGTTAGGCCACACCTTTAGTATTGTGTCCAGTTCTGGGCTCCTTAATTTAAGAAGGACATTGAGATCCTTGAAAGTGTCCAGAGAAGGGCAATGAGGCTGGGGAGAGGTCTTGAGCACAAGCCCTATGAGAGGCTGAGGGAGCTGGAGTTGTTTAGCCTGAAGAAGAGGAGGCTCAGGGGAGACCTTATTGCTCTCTACAACTACCTGAAAGGATGTTGTAGACAGGTGGAGGTTGGTCTCTTCTCCCAGGCAACCAGTGGCAAAATAAGAGGACACAGTCTCAAGCTGCGCCAGGGGAGGTTTAGGCTCGAGGTGAGGAGAAAGTTCTTCACACAAAGAGTGACTGCCCATTGGAAAGTGCTGCCCAGGGAGCTGGTGGAGTCACCATCCCTGGAGGTGTTCAAAACCGTATAGGATGTGGCATTTAAAAACGTATTGGATGTGGCATTGAAGCCATGGTTTCCTTAGTCATGAGGTGCTGGGTGACAGGTTGGACTTGATGATCTCTGAGGTCTTTTCCAACCTTGTTGATTCTATGATTCTATGATTTTCTTGCGAGAGAAATGCAACTCAGATGTAGCAGCAACCTTTGCAAGGGTTGCACCACTTCAGCGGGAAACCACTGCATTAAGGTAGAACATTGTCTGTTTACTTGAAACAAAATGAGGAACCAACAGTGTATTATTCATGGTCTTTAGTGTATCCAGAGTGTCATGCGTGTTTCTTTAACTGCTATAAATACAGCTTCAGCTTGCCACACACAGAGCACTTCATCTGAATCTTGTCAAATGAGTACATTATTTACATTTCATCCCATCTTAAAATGTGGCTTTCTCATTTGTCCTTGCAAGTGCTGCAGTAGTTCCACATCAACCACAAGAATGGCTTCCAATTACTGTGGTTCAGATCCCTTCTTCATTACCATGGTGCTAAATGGGAATGCCTTTCTTCTTATCACAAGCAGCATTTGGGCTTTCCATTCTCAAAATGAAAACCAAGGTCAATCTTTTTCTAAAAAAAGCCAAACCAGGATGTCAACCTGACTTGATCGACCAAGTTTCCCCACTTGTCTTCTCTCCTCGTGCCCCCCATTCCCCTTTTCCTGCATGAGCAGTCACTTAAAGTCATGCACATAATTATCTAACAGTAATTTCAATAATGCAAAAAATAAGTTAGGTAATCCTTCTTGCTTTTTATGACTGGAATCAAGTGCTGAGACTACAGGTCCTTCCAGGAGTGTGGAGCATAGATGTTATTACCATTTTTGGCTATACTCACTGGCTTTTATTCATTTTCACAGATACACAAAATGCAAAACATTATTTGTTTCCATCTCTGGCTGGTTTTGGGTTTTAGTTTTGTTTTGTTTTGTTTTTTACAAGTGTAAACCAAACAACTCCTTTCACATCTCTTGCTGGTTAGCAGCCAATGTAAATGCTTGTGCTAGGAGAACAAGCCCATTTCCTGCCGTTAAGGCTTTTTTGTTTATCCTAGGGCTACTCACTGCCACTGCCTGCCCCTGACAGGCTATTAACCCGCGTTTCTAGCAGGCATACCAGATGTGGGTTTCTTAAGCAAATTATTGGTTATTTCACCACATGTTGTTTTTGCAGTTTAAGTGTTTCCAGCCTCTCAGAACATTCCACAGAAATAACATCATATTTTCCTCCAACCTGTTAATTAGCATAATTATTTATCAGCCTGAAAACCACAGCTTGAGTTTATTAAGCAGAAGACAGATATGCACTGGACAGTGGTCCAAGATTTAAAAGAGAGAAGAGAGGAAGGTGTTCTGTGGAAACTGACAAAAAAACTATGGGAAGACACGCTGTTTGCATTTTGCTCCACCACCTTGTCTGAAGACCTCTCCAGCTGATAATACACATCACTTTTTCAGGCTTCAGACAGACGAAGTTTCCAAGTCAGTTGTCTGACAAGATCTACCCAGCTATAACAGGGAGAGCTGGCTCCATATGAACACCCCAAAAAAAGAGATGGCATGCAAAATAAGCTTTCTCTGCTATGTCTGGCAAGTAGTCCAATCCTCCCTTTACATCAGTTTGTTCTTTGTTCATACATCAAACCTCCACTGGAAGGAAGGACAAAATTGCAAGATTTAAAAGCCTGCTAGAATTTAATTTCTTCAGTGAGCACGTGAGATAACTGAGAGGGTCTTTGTCCACCACTGCACATGCAATATTCGTCCTGAAGTCAAAAACCATGGTGCCTTACAGAATGCATTGCAAACAGCAGGTACAAACTGCTATTCAGATACCAATGACAGAGAAAATGCAAAATTGGTTTGAAATGCTCAAGCAAACCCATTTTTTCAGCCTACGGATAGAGATGCAGAGGGTCTGTCTCGGCCATGAGCAAATCAAACCTTTCTCACCTCTGGGTCCCATGTGAGCTTAGTGCTACAAGTGTTTGCTGTAAGAGGTGGATTGCACAAGATTTTTTAAAGATTAGACACTGTAATTTTTTACCTGAATATGTCTAGGCTGTTTTTATAGCTGTAGCAAGTCCTGTACTTCTAGCAGCTTCACTGTGTTTCAAAAATGGTCATTGATAGTACTTAATGTAAAAAATAATATAGCAGTATGGAACGGGGTGGATGTTTCTGTGGCTGCATTCTAGCTTACAGGTTCCATTAATTATTTTTTTTTTTAGTTTGATTTCAGAAAAGAGTATCTTGAACAAATTAATTAGAATTTCCTGGATCACAGTTCAAACATGCTGATTTTCCTAAAAAACTGTTCAGGACATCCTATTATATTCCCAAGCCCTCCAGTTTATTTGCAAACCTACACACATAGTAGGAATTACCCAAGATTAGAAAGCCTCATAGGGCAGTCATCCCCTAAGTGGCCTCGTTGATCAGAATTGCTAAGGATGCTGCAACAGGTTGGTGACCCTCAGGCATACCTAAAATTACTGTAAAATAAATATCACAGCATAATGTGGAAGAGTTGTCCAAATGACACATTAGTTGCCATTAGTTACCTATTAGGCATTAAAGCACAGAACATTAAAAAACACTCTACTTAATGAATGAGAAGATAGCACTTTATTTACTTTGGGGACTGTACACATTAATGGTAGCAATGAATCGACACTTTCAAATGAAATCTGTTTTGTTACTTTATCTCAAATGGCAGATACTAATATGGGAAAACTCTACTGGAAGTTTCAAGTCCATGAAACCTGAGGAGCTGTGCTTTTCTGTGTCATATGCACAACTGATTTTGCTTCATTGTGCTAGTTCCTGCAATGCACTGCAGTTCAGATGGCATCAGGCTGACACAAATTTGAATAAACAGGTGAAGAGACACATAGTCCTATGAAAGATGAGTACAAGGCTTGTTTCTCCAGATGCTTGAGGAGATACTTGGCACAGTAAAAAGAAATGGCAGGCTGACATTTCAAGTAATCAGTATAGGATCGTCTCTGTTGCCCATGCAAATCAGACCACAGATGGAAACTGTTTACAGAATCATAGAGTCACTCAAGTTTTGTCCTGAGTCAGCCAACAGGAAGCTGAGAGAGTGCACGTTGCAGAGGTGTAGCTCAGCTCTCTGGTAAGCATGTGAAAGTGTGAGGACAGAGAGACTGAGTTTTAGAGGGAGGTAGTATGCAGCTTGCTCATTCCAGTTGCTCACACAGGGAGGGAAAGAAAGAAACTCTAAGTTGTAGAGTGCAGGAAAGCTGAAGGAGGGGAAGCAAGATCCAGGCAGCATCCTCCCACCTGCATCCCCCAGCTATCCTACAGTCCTGACTCAGGAAGCACCCTACACGGGTTCAGCTGTCACAGATCAACCCCTCTAGCTGCCTTCTGCCATCCACAAGATTTCTGGGAGAAAGCCACTTCGATGAAACAAAAGCCACTTCCATAAACACAAAAGCCACCCAAGCACCCAGGATATGCCTGTAAGCCACCTCCCAGTGAGAAGACTCTGTCTGTGTTTTATAGTTACCACCTGCTGCTGCTCTGATCATAACTCCATCAAGTGACCTGTAAAAACTCAATTCACTTGGGCCGGCAGAGGAATCCAGCGCAGTTTTAGACAGTCATTCCTCTATAATGACATATTCCTAGCTATTTTATTGTATCTTGTCTTTTGTCTTCACATAACAAAAGAGTTGAAGGGGATTTTTTTCAGAGAAAAACCTAAATCTCTGGTATCCTTACTTCTCATGGTGTGCTTGATGGGGGTTGAAAAGAACCCAGCACCAGGTGGATAAAAGAAAACCTGATCCAGGTGGGCAGGGAGAGAAAGATTTGTTCTTCCCCCTCCCAGAGACTTGGTTTCTCCCTCCCAGGAGGAGGGGTCCCCCCTGGGTCAAAGGTGGTCTATTCCACTTTGCTTTTCTGTCCAGCAAGCCTGTTTAAGGAGAGACACAGGTGAGCTATTCCTCTGTCTGTGCATCACCTGCTTGAGAGATCATCTGCTGCTTCCTGCATCTTTACCACGGGCTCAGGCCTTTCCTCTCCATGCTGCATCCATGCTTTCTAAAGAACTGAATCCATTTGCATTAAGGGAATCCAATGCCAGCTGGGCCTGATTTTGTATATATTTTTTTGTTTACCCTTTACCCTATATCTTTGTATCCTTCTCTTTTATTGATTGACATACAGAGAGAGAGATACAGTTTTATATATATAATATATATCTGTCTTATTATATTCATATATTATTATAATGTATGTTTTTATATTGCTATATATATTCCATTTTATTTTATTTAATTTTTTTAAAAAAAATTATTTTAAAAATGTTTTAATTTTAATTTTCTTAAAAATGATTTTATTTTCTTTCCAGAAACAGGAGGTATAGCTCAGATGATTATGGCAAAAAACTGCCCAGTTTAAGAATTGTGGCTTTGCCATGCTATGTATCTCTATCAAGAGATGTAGAAGAAACAGATGATGTGCATTCTATGTTGCCAAAAAACATTCCAGTGAAAGCTACCTAAGCAAACTGAATCTCTAGAGCAACAGTTTCCTAATATCAATTAACAGTTATCTACCTCTGGTAGTTAACCTTTAGTGCATGTTCAGAGGGTTAATATTATCTTTTTAATAGTTTATTTCAACATTAAATAAAGATTAATCAAAAGAGATGTCCTTAGAGGATCCTTTTGATCTTCATCAGAAGTGTCACCAAAAAATGGCTTCAGTTTTTAACCCTGCTTAGAACAATGACTGAGAGACCTAAAAATGCCATAATGGCTCTTCACTTTATCACCCTCTGTGATGAAATGCAAAACATCTAGGCATTTTGTATTACTATTAAAGTTTTCAAAATAATATTTTTTGACTCATGTGAAGAAAACAAAGGACTCATTATTAACGAAGAGTCACACAAAGTCACACACAAGAGTTTTGATTGGAAAAAGTCTTTAAGGTCATCGAGTCCATGATATGCATATACAGAAGTTGCTGGGAAGTCTCATCTGAAGAGGAGATCTCATTTTAACCTTCTTCACAGCATTTCAGAAGATCTGTTGCTGATCAAATCCAGGTAAGTATAGAAGCAAATAAGAAATAAAAGGAAATACAAAATAAGTTCACTGTGCCGGTTTTGAAGACATCACTTTGATTTTGGGGTTGGGTCAGGGATGGTTCTTCTGTCCTTCTGAATAGCTCAAAGGCAAGCAGGAAGTGTGACACTGTTCCATATGAAGATGCAAGAACAAAATCATCTTCTCACACAAAGAGCAATTTAGTGGCATTTCCATTCAGAATCCTGAGGAAAGTTTAAATTTGTTGGCCAAACATTAGAGCCATGAAGACTTCTGCCAGTAAAAATAATTTAAAAAAGAAGAAAGAAAAGCTTTGCAGTTCAATCACAAGTCTGAAGTTCAGAAATCCTTTAGAAAATTTGTTGTGTAACTAAGCAAGCCAGAAAAAACCCATGTGTTGTGGATTTTAATAAGTGGTATAACTATTTTTGCTATCTTTCTCACAGTACAGTAATGTTTTCTAGGATAACCGCATCTGTCATAATTAACTGTATTTTTTTACAAACATAAATCTGGCCAAATTCTGCGTCTGGCTGTGCTGGAAGCTGTAAACTCAGTAGAATAGCCTATAAAATCAGCTGAATTGATTCAGGTTGGCCTACCGGTAATTTAGAGCAGAGGCTGAGCACAGTTGGGTCCAATCAGTGTAAAGTGACAGTGTGGACCAAAGGGAAAAAAAAGTCCTGTCAAATCAAAGGGTGACTCAGAAAATACTTCCATTGAATTATGGTCCTCTAAGTAGGCTACTTGCTGCAAAAGAAATGCCCTCCATCCTTGCATCAAGACAATAACAACATTTTAACTTGATTTTTTGTGGTGGCCTTCATGTTAAATGAAGTTTTTGAGGTGGAAACCCAACATATTTCTTCAGGCTTTTGTTTTGTTTTGTTTTGTTCCTAGAGCATTGGGACAACTTCAGCTTTGTGTATATATTTATTAAAAAGCAAAACAAACCAAAAAACTTTCCTGTATTTTCAGGAAGTGATATCATATGAACGTGCTGATAAAATTAGCCCAGGGCTTTTACCCCACTTAAATACAACAAAAGAAATCTTTGTCACTAGTTACTTACAAACTCATTATTGGTCCCTTGTAAATGCATAGCCAATGATTACAGCAGAAAAACAATAATTTTATGTAGTTATGACTAAATACCAGCACAACCCTTATATTTTCTTTAATCAGTGTAATAAAGTTGACTTACTGTTCTAGCATTAAAAGATCCCAGTATATACCTCATGTTTATGTTAACTAGAGCTGTGTTTCAGCTTAACATAATTTCTAGGAATATTGAGATAATAAATGTACTGACTTTCATATAATACATGTATGTCAGAAGGGTCAGGCTCTGTTTTTTTGGGCTGGCTCACTAGTAAAGTTGGCCTCTTCAAAAAGGACTCACATTTTAATAAATCTCAGTGCCTTTGCCTATTCTTTTCTCCCGAGAACTTGTAAAAGATATGTGGCACATAAAGGTGTCACTGGCTTTTGGTGGGTTTTGTTTTGTTTTGTTTTCTCAGTAATGTGCAATGTTTTTTATTATAGAACAGAATAAATGAGATTACTTTGAAATGTGTATATGGCATGCATGAAACACAATGTTGGTTAAAAAAAATTTTTTAATTGCTTGTGGAACTTCAGCCTCTGAGCTTTAACTTTGTGCTCGTGTACCTCTTGTGCAATATTGGGATATTTTCCATAGTGGTAAACCCAATTCTGATAAATTCAGCACTACATTAAAAATTTCTCCATATCCCCAGGGAAAATCTCAGTTTACTTCTAGGGAAAGGAAACTCGATTTCATTTACACTTACTTTGCACAGCAATATTCAGAGAGGAATGACTGTGAGTATGGTAATGCAGAGCAGCTTTCCCAGGCAGGTCACATGTGTCTGAGTGCTGAAGCCTTTCCCATGAACAGAACCCACTGACATGAGCACAACTGCATGGCAGCTCCCTGGGCTCCCGAGCACAAAAACTGCTGGATGCCAGGCAATCCCCCTCCTGCAATTCCCATCAAATACTGGATGAGAGAAAACAGGCAGCTCCTGTAAGAGATGAAGAGCCTGTGCAGCTTTAGTCACTGACCTTTACGGAGTGCCTATCAGATCTTGTAAACCACAACACTGTCTAATATATTGGGCACAACTACTTCATATCTGCTTAATTTATAATTTTGCCTCTGCCACTCTGTTGGTGTGTGGCACTGGTGCTAAGTGATTTCTACTGGTTCTTTCACAGACGAAGTAGGCATGCTTTCAGCTTGTGAAGGAGGAATACAAAGAGGAAACCTGTAATTTCTTTATTACACTGAGGAAAGTCTGGAAATTAAACAACGTTCAATTCCTTCTCTCTTTTGCCAC
Organism: Indicator indicator; assembly: GCF_027791375.1. Classification (NCBI taxonomy): domain Eukaryota; kingdom Metazoa; phylum Chordata; class Aves; order Piciformes; family Indicatoridae; genus Indicator; species Indicator indicator. The sequence goes on along the minus strand of NC_072053.1, from coordinate 54,422,139 downwards.
TTCACTGAAGCCAGTAGTTCACTTTGCATGTCGCCTTGTGTGACTCACTATAGGGTAACTCACAGGTAGAGACATAAGGGTAATGGTTTCTGCAAAGCTTCTCACTGAGTCTGTAACAGAGGAAGCTATTAAAATAAACAGCTGAGCCTCAAGAAGGCTTTTCCTTCCTGACAGATCCATTCCAAATGGGGACAAGGGAGATGCACACCTGGAGGCAGCTGTGTATGTGTCAGGGTGCAAGTTGGACTAGGCTGTATTACTATTACAATACAATAACTTCAAGGAAAAATAACTTCTTTACAGCTGCAGGGTAGCTACATGTTCTGGCTGAAATGAAAACAGTTTATGTCATTTGCTGAAAACATGCCAGTTAGTTTCTCACTTCTCCCCATGCTACCCAATTTTGTAGCATGAATCACAATACATGCAAACACAGAGAGGTTCACCTGACAAAGCTTATTCGAAGTATGGTATTCAGACAGGAATATCATGTCAGTAAGAAGGATGTTACTATCTTGTTATTCTTGTGTGCAGGGGGAAGGTTTCAGCACTTTCAGTTAGATCCCTGCCAAAACACTCTCCACCCTTAAAAGCCACGGCTGCCTTTTGTATTAAATAATGGAATCAAAAACAGTAATGAGGAAAGCATGTAAGCATGTGCTTGCAGTTAATGATTCTACACACATGCTGAAAATTAAATGTATACTTTGTGCTTTCCTGGATGCAAGCCAGAGAAGGCAGCTCACAAGATGAAGTCACTAATGAGTGCACTGCAGGGATCTTTTTCTTCTTTTCTGTCTAGCAGTTTGAAAGGACAATATTGCAGTGCCAAGTGTTTTGCACTGAAAGGAAGCGTGATCTTTAACAGATCTTTATGTAAGGACCCTTGAAATCAGAGTCACATTGACATAGTTCTGATAATGGCAGTAAATTGACCTGTTGTGTTCCCATAGACAAACACAGGTAACATTTCCCATGAATCTCTTTGTTTTCCTGTCTTTTGATGGCAGGCTATCTGTTTCCCAAGAGCTGACACAATTGCAAAGAGGCGCTACAGTGGTGATACAATTGCTGAGGGGGGACAGTCGAAGGGGGAATGTTACATCCTCTACTCTTCCCCTGGTATGTGTTTCAGGTCTTTCTTATTTATTTGTTTATTTATTTATTTGTCTGGTTATTTATTTATTTCTGGCATTAACTATTTTAAAATAATAAATAAATAAATAAATATGAGAAAAGTCAAACAGTTTGCCTCTATGTTAACATAGCAAATAGTTTCATGATACAGAAGTTTAGTTCTAAATAAGGCAAAGATGTGTTTTTCCCATATACACTGGATCACAAAAAGGAAAGATCACAGATTCTCAGAATCACAGATGTTAGGTCTGGAAAAGACCTCAAATGATCCAACCCCCCTGATAGTCCAACCCCCCTGCCAGAGCAGGATCACCTATTCCAGATCACACAGGTCTGTTTCCAAGCAGGTTTTGAATACCTCCAGAGAGGGAGACTCCACCACCCCCCATGGCACCATATTCCAGTGTTCCGTCACCCTCACAATGAAAAATATTTTCCTAATGTTTCCATGGAACTTCCTATGCTCAACTTCCACGCATTGCCCCCTGTCCTTTCTTTGGGTATCACCAAGAAGAGCCTGGCTTCATCCTCTTGGCACTCACCCTTTACGTATTTGTAAGCATTAATGAGGTCACCCCTCAGTCTCCTTTTCTCCAAATCAAAGAGCCCCAGCTCTTTCAGTCTCTCCTCATAAGGAAGATGTTCCACTCCCTTAATCATTTCTGTTGGACTCTTTCAAGCAGTTCCCTGTCCTTCTTGAACTGAGGGGCCCAGAACTGGACACACCAGTTCTGGCCTCACCAGGGCAGAGTAGAGGAAGAGGAGAACGTCTCTCGATCTGCTAACCACTAGATACAGGCCTCCACCTAAACTCCATCCCATTGACCACAAGTATGAATTCTTTCCTTCAATCAGTTCACAATCCACCTCACTACCCGACCATCCCAGCCATACTTCCTCAGTTTACCTGCAAAAATGCTGTGGGAAATGGTATTAAGTGCTTTACGGAGATCAAGACAAACCACATCCACTGCTCTATCCATCATCTATCCACCTGGTTATGTCCTCATAAAAGGCTATCAGCAGATCCTCGCTGTTGCTGTCACTGGTACGTGCTGGTGAACTCTACCACCTTCTAGAAGGGTTTTGAGGCAAGGGACAGTTTTTGAGATGTTCAGTGAAAAAGGTCATTGACATAACATCATTAGGCTCCCATGAATTGTTGTTGTGAGAATTCGTAAAAGCTCTTCTTCCCGTGTCAGGCAGAACAGGTGCACCCTTCCTTTTGAATACGGTCACAGGCATGTTAGCTGAACTCAAAATGTACTACCTGGTCTCCTTTTTAATTCTTCTGTCTTTTTTAATCTGATCTTTTTTTCTCAGGAGCTTTTACTACATATCTAGTGTCACCACACCTGCTTCTTCCTCAGTTGAGTGAGAAGACTTTGTTCAATGTAATCGTGATCAACATAACCTTATTGAATTAAAATCATAATATCCACGTGGATCAGTCAGAGATGCAGTTATGCCAAAGTGGTTCTTCATGGCCTGTGAAATGTCTGCACTCAGCTTGCATCACTTTGTATCACATATGTTAACCTCTGTAGACATAACATTTTCGTCCCTAGCAGAAGTGACATCTTCGTGAAATTCCTCCAAAGTATTCCAAAGAACACACATCTCCATCCTCATGATAAATCTCTTATTGTATTATCAGACACTAAATGCAACAGAAAGAATCTTGGCATTCTTCTCTCTGGTACTTATACACCAACATTCAGAACCAAACCACATGTAGTGGATGTTACACAGTTCTGAATACTCTTGCATTATTTTTCACAAACTAAACAGAAACATTTTCCCATTAACATTAATTTGCAAAGCATTATTCCTTTGCTTGGATGTTATATGAATTTTTTTTTCCACAGGTGGTAGACGAGGAAGGAAGAAATCAGAGTCTGCTTTGCCAACATACACAGCCCTGAACCCACAGACGTATAGAGCAGGGACGTTTGTCACAGCAGAGGCAGACTATGCCTGTGAAGATCCCTTGTTTAAATGTTGGCAACACATTATTGATTAGCACCTGCTCTTCATGTTCAAGTGGGACATTGTGAGTTTACAGATCATATAAAATGTTTCCTCAGGTGCAAGGACTGAAATAGTGTGTTTGTGCTGTTATTGATAGGCCCAGAATGAAATTATTTCAAATAACTTGTGAATCCCCGGGGAGGCAGGAAATGGGAAGTACTGATTTCCATGAGGTAGGATGCACTTGGCCAAAATAGATTCTTGGTTACACCTCAGACTTTTCATCAGTTCCAGGATTCTACAGAGATGGAGCTGAGCCAGGATCTGTCCCAGAGCTGCTGTGCCTCAGCCTGTGTCTCAATCTGAAACATCGGTAGGTTCCCTCTCTTTTCTCCCCATGAAAACTTTCTCCTCTTCTGTTTTAATTTCAGCTAACTTATTTTTGGCTGGTGTGCAGTGGGAAGTTCTCCCAACTTTTTCCACAGACTTTATTCTCTGTGCTGGCAATCACAGCTGTCATGACTTCGTTACTATGAGACAGGACTGCAGGCATGGGTAACAGGCATAGGCTCTGGATTGTATTCATCTAGCACGAGATAGAAAGTGGCAAATGCAACCTGTATAATGCTTAACCTCATGCTGTATTATTGCAGAGAAAGAAAAATAACTTCCCCCCCCCCCCCCTTCTTTCACTTTTCTTGTGCTTTGATGGTCAGTATTTTCAGCACAATCTAACAGCTAATGTATTCACAAATAAAGTCCATATATAAGAATAGGTTATATTGACCCAGGCTGAATAGTTGTGTTAATAAGCTGGTCCTCTAAAGGCTGTGTCAAAGCTCATGCTGATTTTATTTGGGTGGAAAGTCCATTCTTAACTTTCAATTTCTCTGTATTAATTGTAATGCTGGCACTATATTCTGATAAAGCACATGTATAGACCTATTTATACGTCAATATTATTACATTTTTGTCTTTTCAGTGGAAACTCTTAGAAAAAAAATAATATGAAGAAATTACAATTAAATATACTGCAGAATTTTTTGCTCTGCAGACCCAGTCCTTTTGGGAAGCTACTCCATGCAGCTTTATTGCAGCTCAAATTCTCTAACCATGCATCTTCCTGATGTTAGGTAACAAGTCTTGGGTTATATTATTGAGCAGTGTTGGCTTTTACTTCTTCCTTCTATGCAGTCTTCCTAAAACAGTGACATTGTAAGTAGCAGTGACATTTAAGGTAATGATGAAGCAATTCTTTACCAGGAATTAGTTCTTTCCCCCTTTTTTAGGATTTCAGTCTCTCTGGAGACTTTAATGACCATCAAGGCATCGATTTCCCTGTTGAGTGCATTTAGAGTCAAAAAGGTTCTATCACTCTATATATGTACATATATATATATATATGTATATAGGGGGATATATATGTGCATATACATATATATATAAAAATACACACACACATGTATATATGATATATATACACATATATATAAATTTTATATTCATACATGTTTTGTTTTGGTGCCTCACATTGTGCAAAAAGTATATCCACATGGACTCTGCACACAACCTTACACAGATAGGGACATACTACATACTACATGTTGGTTTGGTTTTTATAGCCCTCTTATATTACCTACTTTCTATTGCTTTGGCAGTTACATTTTGTTGGCGGTAAGGTAGATTTACTGTCCGGTTTGTACCAAGCTGACAATGTCAGTTAGGTTTTGCATTATAGATCTCTCTCATCTGTTGGTAGGTTGCATCAGTGCAAGCAGGAGAGTTTTCTACGACGTACCCAATTTGTCATCAATATCTAAACCATGTAATTGTGATGAAATAAACCATAACCTTGCTTTCTCCAGAGGATAAGTTTGTCAAAACAAAGCCTGTCATCCTCTTGCAAAGTGTGTCTAAAATACGGTGTATCTCTGAAGTTACTTCTCTTTTCAGTTCAGAGTAGAAAGGGGCATTAACAGAGGCAAAAATTAATTCTTCATAATCTACTTATAAATTCATGGACCTAACCTATGTTCAGTCATGTCAACCACTAATCACAAAAGGGTCAGCAGAACACCGTCCACAGTAACTATCTCTAACATCACAAGGGGAAAAGTTAACACCAAAACGGTTCTCCTTTGTTGGCATGGCACAGCTCTGAGCTGTACAGAAATGATCAGTATTCAATCGATTAAATTGTATGCATCTATAAAAAGCCAGTATATGCAGGTAGCCAGCCAAAAAAAACTCCAACAAAAGCTGTTTTACTGCTTCAATGACATAACAGAACATTTCTAGACAAAAAGAATTCATAATATTTCTTTTAAATATTTACTTTAAACTACAAGTCCTTGACTGGGAAGAATGTCTTACAGTTATAATGTGCTGATGGTATGGCTGTTGAAGAACCCACATAACAGCAGGAGTGAGATTTTAAAAGTTCCACAATAATGACCAAACTATTAAACATCAAATAAACAGATTTTTTTTAATTATCTTTTTTTTTCTAACATGAGATTTCGCTGGGTAAAGGCCATAAAATATACCCCTGTACAGCGGCCACATCGAGTTTGTGGATTATACTTTAAGTGATTAACATTGATGTTTCATATCTGCTAACATTGTGAATGCACATGTAACTAGCATAAAAAAAGGGAAAAGTGGTCATTTCCTTTGTTTACAAATATAGAGTGAACCAGCTGCACTGGTTTTAGGGTAACATGTGTGAAGCCAGACGCAAGGTAATCTACCAATACTAAAATCAAGTAGTCCCAGGTTTGGGTGGTTTTTAAGTACTTATGAAAAAGAATCACCAACACCACAGAAAATCCCTTGTTAGACAGGATCAACAAAGATGACATGCAAAGAGCAGTGAGATACTTCTGGACTCAAAGAGGCTGCTAAAGGTGCTTCAGAAAATTATAGTGGCATGCAGGACAGGTTACGGACAGGTTCTCTAGTTCAGCATGTTCTTTTAAGAATTTGTCTTTCAGTTGTTATTTGGATTCTGTATACCATGCTCTGCATTTAGGGCCATGCACAATTTCTGTAGAAACAAACCTAGTTTACATGGAAGTTTTTAATAAAATTTGGAGCTTTGACTCTTGAAAAGGAGAGTTTTATGGTACCAGTTCTGTATTTGGTTTATCAGTCCTAAGGAAAAGAAAAATAAAAAGGTAGACTGAGGAACTTGCCAAGAGCAAGCCTTTGCTTAACTGTTGTACATGCGCTATTCAAAGTGTGCCATGTTCCAAGCTTCTCCACATAGCCCAACTTATCTAATTCCTTCTTATAGATCATAACGCGTTTTAAGAAATATTATCTGGGCATTTTATCCTCAGCACTGGTGCCTGCAGCTCTTAGTAGTGATCTTAGAAATATATAGACCAAGTAACAAGTTACCTCAACCTGTACCCACACCTGTGCAATGTAGACCCCATGACATCTGGTTCTGCTGCTTCCTCTCATAAAACCACACAAGCAAATCAGGTATGGGGATCCCTGTTTTAAGAGATGCAGGTTGTATCAAAGAATCTCACTCAGTCCTAGTCCAGAAATGAGAATGAATAAACTAGGAAGAATATGGCAAACCCGTGCCGTCTACTTCATATCCAGTCCCTTACAAAAATGTCTTCTATCTAGACTTCACTAAGGCCTTTGCCAAAGCCTTCTCTAAGGCCTTTGCCACAACATTCTTGCTGCTAAACTGGAGGGATATGGCTCTGAAGGAAGGACTGTTAGATGGATAAGAATCTGGCTGGATGACTGCATTGAGAGTTGTAATCAATGTCTCTTCTCTGCTGAGACCTTATTTGGAGTGTCATGTTCAGCTTTGGGGTCATCAGAACAGGAAAAACATGAAGCTGTTCAAGAAGGTCCAGGAAAAGACCACAAAAATAGTCAGAGGTATGGGACATCCCTTCTATGAAGAAATACTGAGAGTGTTTGGCTTGTTCAGCCTGCAGAAAAGAAGACTCCAGTGAGAACATATTATAGCCTTTTAATATCTAACAGGAAATTATGAAAAAGGGGAAGATATTTTACTAAGGCCTGTAAGTGACAGGACAAGGAACCTTTTAAACTGCAAGAGGGTAGATTTAGATTGGACAAAGGAAGAACTTTTTTGTGGTGGTGGTGGTGGTGGTGAGATACTGGAACAGATTTCCAAGAGAACTCATAGGTGCCCCAGAACTTGTAGATGTTCAAGGTCAGGCTGGCTTTGAGCAACTTGATTTAGTGAAAAATGCCTTTGGTGTGGCAGGTTGGTTGGACTAGATAGTCTTCAGAGGTCCATTCCAACCCAAATAATTCTGTGATTCTTTGTTTCCATGCTATTTGAGTAATACTGCTGTGGCTGAAATCCTCATCATTGTATGCAGTGTGCTTCAGTCCCAGGGAAAGAAAGTACAGGAAATTTAGGGTAGGAAAATTAGGATTGAAAAAGTCATCTTGGCTCACTGAGTCCTGCTTGAGCCTTCTGAGCTTTAACATTGCTCAAGTTTCTCAGTGTGTGCTGTGTCATTCATTTTTCTCATGGGAAGTATATGTCTGTGCAGAGGAAGATATTTATTGTACAGTGAGTTTTCATCAAGCACTGCTTTTCTAAGCATTAGCTCAAGAATCAGTAAAACTATTTCAATACTATGAAACAAATTGCAAAGCAATTGTAGTCACATTGTTTGAGAAACTAGATAGGAGGATGGAGCTAACACAGAAATTTAATGAAGTAGGACTGAAGCAAAACCACATATACAATTCAGACTTTCTAAAGAAGTAATTTCTGGCTCCTACTACTAGACAACCCTCCATTTATTGTCACTCGTGTAGCCATGCCCTAGTCAGTATATGTCTGAATTTTATCCCGTTCCACTCTATTTATTATGGCTACATAATGCAGCAGTTCTATAAGAAAACATCCAGTGGGGCATTTCCATGCCATGTCTTCTCGCTTTGCAACTTGAATGTTGAAATTTGGATCAGCAAAAATTGCATGAAAGATACAGACAGTGATTGATTGAAAGGACAATCCAACAGACACGTTATATTCACAGGCAAATAAAAACAAGTTTACTCTAAGAAAACAACAGTGATGATACTTTTCAGGCTGTAGAAGGGGTAACACTCCTTCTTTTGATTTTTTTTTTAACAGTTTTTTTAAAAGTCTTTTTATATTAAGTAAGTACTCTGTCCATTTCTGTTTGAATGGCATAGAGTCAAAAGAATTAAATGTGGAAAAACGTCTTTCTCATCTTCCCAACCACCTGACTATTCCTAAACTTCATTCTCCCTTGACTGCAATCCAGGCCTTTTCCCAGACTTTTATACGTAATGGATATTCTATATTAAGTCAAAAACCAGACATCACCAGCCTCCAGTTTATTTCCTCCTTCTAACATACCAGTTGATTTCTGGTAGTTAAAATCTCTCATTACTGCCACTTGGCTTCTTTTTTATTTGTAGAGTAATTTCACAGAAGATAAATCACAAATTCCTTGGTACTGATAGTGCAATGTAGTTTCCTGGGTCTTCAGCATGAGAAATGAGATATGTGCATGTACATCTGGTCCTGGGCTGCTTGTGCTGCACTTTAGTGAGCAGCCTTGTTAGCTGAGGGGCAAAGCAGTGGCAGGAAGCCATTCAAAAGCCTGCCTAAATGTGTTGCTTATATTTTTATTTAATATCACTTTACCTTTAAAGACATTTACCTTTAAAGGTATTGCAGGTATGGAACCCTTGTATTTTAAATATGGTTCAGCCATATTCAGGAGGTGAGTTAGAGAGCATTTATCCTCTGATCTCTCAGATGTCTGGCAGATCATTCCAGAACAAGTGAATGAGACACTTAATGTGCCTCAGAAAGCCCTTCTCCAGCTCTCTGAAATCAGAAAAATGGCAGCATTCCAGCTTTGCTTGTTTTCAAGAAAAAGGAAAAGAGAATTCCTTGTACGAGTAGTTTCTCCAGAGAAAGTCTAATTTGTGGCAACAGTGGTTTGGTGTGCAGTAGAGAGAGATTTAATTAAAGATACACAGTATGTCTGACTATTTTAAACATGGCTGTGGATGAATAGAAAATAGTCCAAGGTTTTTTGTTTTCTACCAGGCATTTAAACCAGAAGACTAATTCTTCTGGTTCAGTCAGAGAGACATTTGCATCACAAGCAGAGAGGGCTAAGTACAATGTTTCAAAAGGCAAAGCTAAGCAATTGCTGATATTAGGTCTTTGAAAGGGATGCAAGTTTGAAGGGAACTTCCTCTAAGAAAGAGAGTATCAAAACCTTCCTACTACGGTGGCACATGATTTGCCAGTTGACTTTTCCTATTTTCAGTATAAAGCAGCCAAATATCACAGCATCACAGTGTATCAAAGGTTGGAAGGGACTTCAAGAGATCACTTAGGGTAGTCTGCACAGGAATGCATCCAGGTGGGTTTTGAAAGTCTCCAGAGAAGGAGACTCCACAACCCCCCTGTTCCAGGGCTCCATCACCTTCACTGTAAAGAAGTTTCTCCTCATGTTGAGGTGAAAATCTTCTGTGTTCTAGTTTGAATCCATTATTCCTTGTCTTATCACTGTATACCACTGCAAAGAGCCTGGCCCCCTCCACTTGATACCCACCCTTCAGATATTTATAGACATTGATCAGATCCCCTCTCAGTCTTCTCACCTTTTGTAAACTGAAGGACCAGCACAGAGCTATTTCGGTTCACAGCAGTGGTCAAATTTGATTCTGCATTCCGTGAATTCACTTAAAGAAATTCCATTTAATGAATTTTCCCCCAAAATGAAAGCCCTAAGAAGCAATGTGCAATTTCACCTGTGCTATCAAGAGGAAGGTGTTCCATTCTCATTTTAAAATATGTACAGGAAAACTTTAAAAAGAAACAAGCTAAAATGTATCCTTGCAGATGCATAGTGTCAAAGTGATTATAGTGGTTGATGAAGTACCTAAGTGTGGAATGCAACAGCTCCAAAAAATACATTTATGGTGGAAAAAAAAATACAGTACAGTAAATGCTTTTCTAACTCAGGTGTTTAGAACTCTGATTGTGATAAATGAGATGTCAGAGGACTAGCAAAATACACAAGTGACAATGTGGCAATCAAATAGGCATGCTGGCTACTACAGCAGCATTTAAATTTGTTTTAAAATCCTTCAGAGTCTTTTATGGATTTTATGGCTTGGGCTTGTGACAGCTGATACTCTTGACATTTGATGGGAATTTGGCAGGGCACACAAAGAATTTTAAGTATAAGAAGTAATGAGGAGTTCCAAGTCTGTTGCCTTTCAATGAGCTTTACTATCCTAAGTGATTTTGGACATTGGACATTTGAAAACACTGTCCAGTGGCTCTCTTCCTGCTTTGTCTATGTTGCCAAATGAGAGCACAAACCCGTGGGAATCAGGGCTGTGACTTATTATGTACAACACCTTACCCAACAGTGTAAGGCGATCCGTGTAGATTCCAGGACCTCTAATGGGCCAGTAACACAGATAATTTGAAAAGCAACAGTTTAATTATAATAATGTAAAAAGGACTGGGTATCAGGAGAAGAAAGGAAATACATCAGAATATCACTTGTGATTTGATTACAATCAGAAACCCTGTCCTGTTAGGGATTTCTGGGTAAAGGAAAAATGTTTACACTATAAACTTACATCCATTTCACACCATGGCAAATTTTGGATACCTCAGAAAAAGTAGAATGGCACCAAAACTACAATAAGTAGGCAGCTCAACTACTGAGCCTTTTAATGTGTTATAGTGTCACCAAGGTTAATATCTAAAAAAAAAAATTCCTTTAATAAACAGAACTGTGTGTTCTGCCAAGTAGTATTTTCAGGTACTTGTAATGTATAGCTCTGTGCTGTAACACAAAAGGACAGCTTCCCAGCAGCATTAAAGCTGTCAACAGAATGGCTCATTTTCATGTTTTTCTTGATTTAATTATGTTTCAGAGTTCTCATTTGTCATTACATTTGGGTTTTCTTTTCTCTCCCACCAGGTTTCAGAGCATCGAAACCTACACATTACCAAGGTGCTGTTTCCAGCAAGATACTTTTTTCCCTCCAATGCATCTGCTTTCTGTGCCAGCCAGGAGCATGACACAAGAGTCACCATGCAAGTTCAAAGTGTTTTCCCTTTGTGAGTGTTTGGTACGTGTCACGGGATTATCAGTTCAACATTCACCAGGGCTATAAGCATGACTGGAGTCCTTACCCAGAGGAGCTGAGCTATATGGGAAAGCTTCCATGTACATATGGACTTGCTCTAACCCACATGTGGCTTGTCTGAGCTGAATTTCTTGTATCACTTCAGCCTTAGAGAGCAGAAAAACTAACTGACACACAGCATCTTTTCAGTGATAGAAAACAGACTATTACCATTCAGTGGAAAGTACACAAGGCTCTTGTGATGGATTACTACAAAAACAGTTAAGGGAAAATATAATTATTTTGAAAGGATTCTAGTTATACTTTCTTCAGATCTGCAATTTAATTTTTGTCAGACCTAAATGTAGATAATTGAATCTTGAAAGATGCAAAAGACCCCAAAATTCCTACGATTTTAGCCCTGCAGATCCTCCGTGAATACTAAGAGGTAGAAGAAGGCACTTTGTGTATTCACCATCTTTTCAGTCTCCAAACGTTTCCTTAGGGATGCAGAAAGCTACACTTATTGCTGGTATAGCATGGATATTTATTCTGTAAAAATACACAAAAATTACTTGCTAGATGCTGCACAGGCAAGTAGATGAACTCTCTCAGCATACATCTATTTTGAATTTAGGCTAGGCTGGGTAAAGAACAAGAAGTAGGACAGAATAGGGAGGCTGGCGTTCAGGGAAACACTTGTATTCATCTCTGCCCTAGGTATCTTCACACTTTCATGTCCCACAATATCGAGAATCAAATGAAATTAACATTTGGCAGCACAGCCTGTGATTCACTTGGACTTTACATACAATGTCTTCATTGCTGGCTTGATCTGTTATTGCCATCTGTAGGAGCTGCATGGGTGTTAAAGTGGATTAAGTCCTGCTAGGCATCAGCACTCCTGTATGTGGGCCACTGTCACACGCACAGGGCTGCCAGTCCCCCAGCCAAGTGTGTGAAATCATAGCAAGACAGACAGGGAGCAGACCACAGCCAGGCTTTGTATGAGAATGTGTTCAAAAACGTAGGAGTAATGTGTTTCACAGGATCAGTGATTGTTAGGTACGAGAAAATTCCCATTAAACTAATTCATATCTTAATAAAAGGTAATATATTTCTTACCGTGTGATGCACAAAATAAGAAATACATTATACCATACCTACAGATAAAAGCAACTGCTTCCCCTCTGAGGCTGGTGTCCTGATTTGCTCTAAAAGTTCTGATCAGGAATGCTGGTGTGGTAACACAGGGATATAATAGGTCCTCTGTGAGGCAGCCCTCAAATATTTCTCTTAATAGCTCATCTCACCATAGTCATAATCACCTAATAATCTTAACACACACTGCTTTGACGATGTAGAGTATGTTTTATGATATTTGCTTCAGGAGATACCTTCCTTAATGGAGCTGTTTTGTGACCAGATATCCAAAAGAAAAAGAAATACTTATGCACAACTATATGTTACATAACTTCCTAATGTAACATTTTCATTTTCATTTAAAACTGTTCTAACTAGGAGAAAGGTTACATAAGTAGGAAAGAGGTGACTCAGACAAGAGAGTTGGAACAGTTTTGATGTCTAAGTTATTTTTCATGTCTAGATTCTTTTCCACAGTATTGTTTTGATTTTTTTTTTCCCAAGAGCACATTAAAAAAATTACAATTTTGTGGTCAGGGTATAAAATTACGAACAAATTCTCAATGGGAATCTGTGGATAGACTTTAAGTTGGGAAAGAAACATTTATATCCCTGTACAAACAGGTGTAATCCCCAGAGACTCCTTGCACACAGCAGTACTATTTGATATTCGGCTACATACACACTGTGTACACCCTGCACAAAAGTGTTTATGTAATGAGTTCATACATGTATAGGGCATACCTCATAGTGTGTATGTGCACAATGGATTGAGTAGTATCTGTGTACTTCAGTGTGCTCTGCTAAATACAGGTTAGATAAGCATAGATATGTATGGATATTAATAGATTTGATTTTGTTTACTCTTATGAACCTGAAAATAACAAGCCAAGTTCATGTATGAATCAAAACATGCCCACAATGGGTGTAGCTCTACCTTCTGACTTCCGATATTATATAAATTAACATTTTGAACTCTGCCACTTAGCAATCCTCGCAAATTTCTACCGCACACGCTGCTCCCGCCTCCCATTCCCCCCCACTTGAACTAGCCCATTTCACTCTTAAAAGGTACTCAAAGACCATCAATAATAATCCAATGAGTGGTGAAAAGTGATGTCATGCTAAGCAACTTCTGCTTTTTCTTTTTGACCCAGACCAGCCACCACTCCATCAAGATCTGTGACCACCCCTGCAACATGATTGTCACCAACAACCACCTGCCGCGCAGATGAAGAACTGCCCATGAGTAGACCAGGACATGGATGGCCACCTGCTCCTCTTATTTTGCAGTCTAGAAGCTCCAGAACCCCTGTTGTGTCCCAGGTCCTGCCTCTTTACCATGCCCTGCTGGCCCTGTTGCTGCCACACTAGCATTTCTCCATTCTTGGTCACCTTCTCTGCTTCTCTAAGCATCCAGCTTCTACTTGTTCCTCACCACAGATGCTTGTTTCTTTGTGACTGTGTAAGTACTACTCAAGGATGTGGTTAGCCCTTGGTGATATGATTAGATGTGCTTTGGTCGCTGGAGAGCATAGCTGGTGCCAGCCCATCAGTGCTTGAACTCAGATGTCAGCATGGGACAGTCTCTCCACTACTAACCTCTCTTATTTTCCGAAAGGGTAACAAACCTTTGCTTTGGGCACCACCCATTCAAGAAACGCCAATGAATTTTCATGGGCCTATGGAATGCCATATGGCCACCTGAGCTGCCCTGGTTTCTTGGAGAAAACAGCAGCAGGGTGACTAAAGCAATGGCCTTGTAGGTTCACCTGACTTCTGGGAAATGTCAACTCAGGTGCCTATTTTCAAATTTCTAGCTCAGGTAGCAGAAATGTAAAATCATTCAGCACATACAGATCACACATTCAGCTTTGTGTGCATATCTGAAGGAATGCTGTCTGGTACTTAACTTCCACTGCTTCATACTTTTGTGGTTTGGGGTTTTTTTTAATTATTCTTTTTTTAGACTTCAGGTGAAAATCTTGCCGAATTTTACTGCTTGTTTTTCAAATTACTCCCTATTTTTTCCCTATGAACTATTCCAATGCAAATATGACAAACACTGAGATCTGGCCAGCTGCTGTTGCTTGACATACAACAGCACACTTAGAGGGAGGGGAGTGTTCTTAAATAAACATCAAAGTGAAGCAAGCTTCAGGAGGGTGACAAGTAGCCCTGCTTGTGTCACACCTTCCTCAGAGTGAAATTCATCACCCTTAAAGAACTGTTTCCATTACAGGAACTGTGACACAGCATTTGTCAATCTCCAAAACCCACAAAACCTAACATAACCAGATTTAAGGGCAGAGGCTTGCATATGGAACAGGAATTTGCTTACCAGCATGTAACTGGAGACATAAACAGCACTTACTGACCTCTGAGTCCTGACTCCATACAGCCTGTTGTTCTCCTCTTCATGAAGTTAAACAAAGTAAGTGTCCCCTCTTTCTCCACGTTCAAAACTTTTGACCCAATAGTACTGAAGCTCTGAGCATGTTTTATCAGAATTTGGTTTAAGTGTCAGTAGTAGCAAGGTTGGATGTTTTAAGCATAACATTAAGGCCATCAGATATGGTCTCTGATCTGCTCTGCAACCCATTTGTGCCACCCCTGTGCTTCTACTTGGCATTTCATAAGCTGATTAAGTTGAATATAATTAAAATAGAGCTACAAAAGGTAAGCATCTTCCTTCACTGCAGCTGTGTTCCTGTTGCAAATGTTTTCCAAGTGTCCCTTCCTTTGTGGAGTGGTTTCAATATACAAGAGAACAGCTTCAAAGAAGACAAGCAGGTTCCTTAGAAAAATCATTACTTGAGCCCTGCTGTGAAAAAACCATATGTTTGCTAGAAATAGTCAGGGTGTTGTCACAAGGAGGTTGTTAGTTGAGATGAAATTATTTCCCAACTTCTGGTGAAAAAAAGGTCTCTGTATTGCTCTGACTTATTGTGGAAGTGTCCTTTACAACCCAGGAATGTACATATTATGAGGATGAAAATCCTCTACCTAAATCCAACTTAACCAACAGCTGCATAATAACTTCCTATACACTGTAAAAAATGAAATTATCAAATATATATATGCTGTGTTTGGAATTAACTCAGCTGACCTCCTACATGTGAATAACAGCCTAACACTGGAGAAATCCCACTCATTGGCATAAAGAAGACACCGAAACAGACAGTAACCCTGATTTTCAGACTTTCAGTGCAGAGTTGTTGCAAGAAATGCTTATTTCAGATTGGTACTAACAGCAGCACTGGCATCTGGCTGCAACTCTTGCTCCATGGCAGCCGCAGTATCCCACCTTAATACATTAAAGAAAAGCAGTTAAGAAAAATGTGATTAAAAAACCTGACATATGATCATTCATGGATATTTCATCAAATCCTGTTTGCTGCAGCACACTTTAGCTAGGCTCAGGTGTTAGAGCTATAGCCCCTGTTGTGGATGGTAGCAGTGCCATTCATGTGGTGTCTGTACTGAGTGCCATGGGTAGAGACAGCAAGAGCTGAAGGCATCATATGCAATGGCTGTCTGCATAAATCTCACTTCTCAGCAGAACTGATCCAAACTGACTGCCATACACCACAGGTAAAGCCATTCTTGGGGATGATTCCACTAACTTGGTTTGAATAATGTAACAAACTGCAAATGACTTTCGAAATTGCTGATATCATTCTTCCCTCCCCAGATCCGAGCTGTCAATTTCTGAAACTGAAATCCCTTATGATGGCATTTCCTGTCTTTTATTGCTTTTCAGTTCTAGTTGCTCAGTGGGAACAAGAGAAATGGAAATTAATTCACAAACCAGAACTAATTTGAAAATTCTGTTATTTTTTCCCCTGAGGTTTCATGTTTTACATAATTGCATGTGTTCTGGAATGTAATACTGAACTGTTTTGATTTGCACAGACAGGACAGCATAGACTTGGTTTTGTGCTCTTTGCACATATAATGTCTGTCTCTTTGTATCTCTAGGCCACTGCAATTTGCTCTTCAAATAAGTATTGAAATGAGATCTCACAATATTTAGAACTAAATTTTCACAAACTATTTTGCAGGTGGTTTTGATCTGGCCTCTGCAATTGCACTCCCCATTTTTCTTGTCCACAACTTAATGGCAAACAGTTTTTGCTCTTTCTGTAGCCTCAAATGTGTACATGTTAACTGCGTTAGCATATAGTCACAGGATCAGGTAGACATGTTGTTTAACCACTTGACTTCAGCATAAATGCAATCTGAATGTAGAAATCAAAAGATCTGGTTGTAAAAATCACGTGGTAAAGTTTTTCCCACAAATATGCTGTCATTATAAAAGTGACTACAGATTAAGAGCTCTTATGCTTAGTGTATACTTAACACTCTTTCTGAAAAGTACTTATAAAAGTAAGTACCAATAAAGTATCACAGTATATTAGAGGTTGGGAGGGACCTCAAGAGATCATCGGGTCCAATCCCCCTGCCACAGCAGAATCACTTAGGGTAGTCCACACAGGAATGCATCCAGGAGCGTTTTGAAAGTTTCCAGAGAAGGAGACTCCACAACTTCTCTGGGTAGCCTGTTCCAGTGCTCTATCACCCTTACTGTAAAGAAGTTTCTCCTCATGTTGAGGTTAAACCTTCTATGTTTAAGTTTTCATCCATTGTTCCTTGTCCTATTACTGTGCACCACTGAAAAGAGCTTGGCTCCCCCTACTTGACACCCACCCC
The DNA here is from genome assembly GCF_027791375.1 of Indicator indicator. Lineage (NCBI taxonomy): Eukaryota > Metazoa > Chordata > Aves > Piciformes > Indicatoridae > Indicator > Indicator indicator. The sequence goes on along the minus strand of NC_072053.1, from coordinate 54,405,024 downwards.
TATATATATATATTTGAGCAGATCCCCTCTCAGTCTTCTCTTCTCCAGACTAAACAGCCCCAGGGCTCTCAGTCTCTCATCGTAGGTGAGATGCTCAAGTCCCCTAATCATCCTCATGGCTCTCTGTTGGATTCTCTTCAGCAGGTCTCTGTCTTTCTTGAACTGGGGAGCTCAAAACTAGATGCAGTATTCCAGGTGTGGTCTCACCAAGGCAGATTAGAAAGTATATCCACAGTAGATTAGGCTGATACTGTTACATTCAGCTTCAACACTGTTCTCCCTACTTGTAACATCTACCCATAGCCTACACATCATGCAAGGCCATTTTAATATCTTGCGAGAGGCTTAAGCATGTATGTGTTCTCTGCACAACAGAAAATTGTTTTAGGAAATTATAATAAGTGTGCTTAAGAATACATTGTTCTGGAATAGTGTGATCAGTTAAAGATTTCAACAGAATATCTCAAAACAAAAAGGGGGAAAAAAGAAGTGTTTGCCTCAGAAGTTGTGGGGTGCTGCAAAATTCCCCCCCAATATTAATTTTCCCATGCCAGACCAGCCCAGCTGGAAGCAAATGAAGCTGTATTTAGAAACAAAACTACAATCTACAATGAAATGCAATGAATATGTGTTGGGGAACTTGCTTGTCAGGAACTTGTCAGGGAGAACCCACGGCGAGGGCGGCGAGGGAAGACCCGCACAATCAATATGATTGATAAGCAAGTCTCAACTTTATTGCTCAAAAGCACAGCTTATATAGCATCTTTGGCTAAATATGCACAGGTGGCATAATTCTATTGGTACACCTTAATTGAATATACCAAGTGTCATCATTTAATTGGTTTAAGATAAAAAGCTCGATTATAATGTCACGCCTACTTGCAATTAATTCTATGTGCAGTTCCACAAACTTCTCTCTCATTAGGTACTTATCTTCATCCTGTTAAACACAGCTGCAAGGACAACCACAAGGCCATAGTAACCTTGGCACATCCTGTAGTTCGATAACACAGCTGCAACACATCAGCCTAAAAGCTATCTGTGAGCAATAAGCAAAAAGATGGAGTACGGCCTACACATTTTGCTCAAACAGTTGTTACATAAAACCATGTCCCTTAGATTCGAGCCGTTCTCCAACAAATATGTACAAAATATACAGTATTTACAGATATTTACAGGTATTTGCAGATATTTACAGGTATTTACAATTAACAAACAGCACAAGAACCCCCCTGGCCAAAGACCAGTGGAGCTAACAGCTTCTTGCTCCCTGTCCCCTCCTTACCCCTCTGTGCACAAAGGGACAAGAAAAAAGAGCAGAGAGAAGTTGTTATCACAACCAAAGCAATACAGTGAAGGTCAGTAAAGCCAGGAGAAGCATCAGCTAGACCCAAGAGATTATTTTGTACAATTAGTTTAAGTCTGTTGTCTCTCCAATGGATTGCTTAGAACTTATCATTACTTTCCTTTTTACACCCAATAGTGATTTATTTACATTTCACCATCTTCAGTTCAAGATCTGTGAAAAATTTTTAGAGGCATAGCTTAAAACTACCACAGAAGTACAAAAGAAGAATTTGGGTCCAGGTTTCTCAAGACTTGCTGTTTTTCACACTGCTCTATATTGAGAAGGAAATGAGAGATTAAAATTAGTATTTCATTGAGAAAAGAGTGCAAAAGCTGTCTTGAAATGAACCACTGAAAAGACTTTCTTTCTATTACCTGTGGATTATAAACTTATCTCAGAAACTATTTTAGTTATATTCAATAATCAAAGTCAAGTTCTTGTCTTCAGAGAGAGCCACGTCTCCATGTGACATGTCAAACCTTTCCTAGAGGCATTACTGGGTGTGATCTTTTGAAATATTATAAAATTTTTATTTCTCTTTCCTTAGCTTCTTGTGTGGTAAGCAGCACTGCTGCTTCTGACTGTCGTTATGGAGAAGATAAAAAACATTCATGTATCAACCTGGCATATTTTAAAGAATTAAATGTTGGATTGTTTTTGTTTACTGCAGGATCTAGCTTCCCTTTAAATAAAAGCATATTGTTCACAATCCAGTGCTCAGTAGCCTGATGCTGGAGCACTTTAAATTCTAGTTCAAGAAAATTTGTGATGAATGAGAACAGTAAAGGGAATATCTGTCAAAGCCACACGGACTTGTGCATCCTCCCGAACAGAATTCCTTTCCAAACCAAGCAAAGGATTAACCAAAGATGTTTTGAAACCACAAAACGGTATTTTCAAAAGGCAGCTAGTATTGAGATAGATTAAGTCTAAACACATCTAGGACCGGCCAAAATTATGAAGAGCTTAACTTATTCATATATTTGTGGCTGCAGCAGAATTTGAGGGCCTTCAGTAATCCAAGCCCTGAAATCCCTGGCATACTTGTGCAGCAGGATGATAGGCTGTTGGTTTTGCTTTGCTTTGTTGTTTTCTTAACGGACTTGTCCTTTGTAAAAGCTCCTTTCTCCCTCCCACAACCATAAGCAGATCAGTTCAGTATTCCTGCAGGTCACTGAGTTCCAAAGCATTGACGAATGCTTTTTAAAAAGTAAGACTGATTCAGCTGAAAGATGCTCCACAGCCTTGTAACCAAGGTCACATTCACCAAGTGGCTCCTCTCCCACGCTGCCTTCTGTTCCCAGAGGCACAGGGTGCCAGAGAAGTCTTTCCATGGGCATTTATTAGCATGACGGAGGAAGAGATGTGTGAATGAGAATTAACATACACATGCCTGGACATGTGTCAGTGATGAGCTTTATTGGAAAAGGAGGTGATTGTTTCTTCTTGAGGCAAAGGAAGGAGTCTCTCATTTTATCCCAGTGGGAGCCACTGCTTATTTATTTGAATAGCTTTCCAATTGTACCTATTTTAAGTGTGATATTGTGACCTTTTCATACTAAAAGCCAAACAGACAGCTGTGATGAACTCTGAGACCCAGGCCCCAAAGAATTTTATTGCTTTTGCCTCCAGAACTTGCTGAATCAATGCCATTTTTCATTTTATTGACAGGCCCAAGAACAAATATCAATGCCTATAAACTAAGCTGAAATCATCAAACTACAACTGCTCTTTAATATAAAATGCCTGGCAGAATAAGACTGCATTTACTCCCAGGAGTCCTCTTGCTGTTGCTCTGATTGCATTTCAGTGGGAAATGCTGATTCATCTGGGCTGTCATCTTAGTAGGACTGGTCACTCAGCAGCCCTAACTTGAAAAAAAGTTGGAAAATTGTCACTGTGATTTACCATGTGGTTTACAAAGTCAATTAACAAAATTAAAACAAATTATCCATATACATATATGAGTGTACATACATATGCATGCATATATATGAAGGAAGAGAGGGAAAGAGTAATCATGTCTTGCTGCACCCTTTGCTGGATAAACAAAGGGATCCAACTCTGATTTACTCAATGACTAAGAACAAGACCTAGATCCAGCTTCACTGTCAAAAGCAATAGTAATAAATAAAAAAGTCAGGTATTTTATTTGGCCAGTGGTTTTAAAGGATGAAGTTATTTGTAAAAGCAAGTGCAATATGGAATAGAAGAGGTATTTGTACAAATTCTTGAACCCCAACACTGCAGTTGCTTTAGATTTAGCTTTCCTCCTGCTTTGTTCCTGTGTATTGACTTCATGTTATGACAACTTTCCCATGGGACTGGAGCACATCCAGCACCGTGCATTCTTCTGATGTGGTGAGTATCATTTTACCAATAACAAGGCAGAAAATATATGCTGTAACTGCAGCTTGTTTCTTGATTTCCAAGGACACCAAAAGAAAAGTTTAATTCTAACAAATGAAATTCCAAGGAAATATCTAAAACCAGTAGATTCTTTACCATCCACTAATGGAAAGACAGATTGTGACTACCCATCTGTGGTCAATATGGAGGAAGGTGAGGCATACAACTTATATCTTACAAGGAAGAAAAGATGAAATGCAGGTTCACGTGTCCTGTGAAAGGTTATATGCTTCCAACAAATGCAGAAGGAGTTAACAGGGAAAGAGGAAGTTATTGAACTTGTTCCTGAATTTCACTATACACTGAGTCAAACAGGCCTGGCAAAAAGAGAGAGTATACAAGGTCTTCTTCAAGAGACTGCCTCATGTCCCTCAGAATCAGCAAACTGGGACCAGACCTTTGGTTCATGCAGACTAAGACAATAGCAATCAGACTTCATAAAAAATGCTGAATCTTGGAGGAAGAAAAAAGAAGCTTGATGAACAACTGGCTTCTATAAACACAGGCTGGAAACACTGTCATCAGGGGGAACTTCGATGCCTAGAAGTTACGTATCTTTTGTACACTATGCTTTGTGACCCTCAAGAAAATAGTTTGCCAGCTATGAGAGCTCCTCAGGGAATTGCCAGGGAATGGGGTCTACCTCATATCACTTGCTTCACATTTGGCCAGACTCCATCCCATGATCCTGTGCCCCATGTGCTCTTACTTTTCATTGGAAGAATGTCGCAGAGCCTCTTGCTCTCAGGATAAGAAATCTCCATCTAAATTCTGGCTTAAATATATCTATACCTACCATCTGTTTGCATGGTTCTATACCTTAAGTCACTCTTCGAATGTCATCTGCAGCCTTCTCAAGCCTTGTCGCATTTCGGACTTCTTTTGTGAGACCACAGCCTCCCAGTTTTCTTACTTGGTACTGATCTGCCACTACCTCACCTCTTTGTTAGTTCTCCTGGGCCTCAGGTCCCATCTGAATTCACCTCTCTTCATCTGGTGTGAACCAGCTGCATACCTAGCTCTGAGTGGTCCTACCCCACTAAAATCTGGACTCACAATTGGCTTTCTTGTGTTTCTCATCTAACTATGTTTGGCAGGCAGTGAAGCTTTGTTTCTTCTCCAAGTACTTTTTCCATTGATCATTAAAGGAACATTGATCATATGTTCCAGCCAACATATCTGTTGTGCACATCAGCCTTTCCTTAGACCAGCTACTGCCCACTTTCATGCTTGGTAAACACCAAATATACTTTAGCACAAAACAAAGACATTAATAATGATGTATAAATGTGGGTGCACTAATTAGTTTGTGAGTAATGCATTCCATCACCAGCACGTGAGCTGAAGGAACACAGCCAGTAAATCCAGATTACAGTCACAAGGAGGAGTCTCAATTATTCTAGTTTTAGCATGTGTAACTATGACTCCATTAAGCACAGTATTATTCAAGTCTTTCAACAGTCAAAAAAATGAGGAAAGTGGAAAATACCTATATATGTAGCAGTAGGTATGTTTCAGACCAACTGCTTGGGGTCTCAGGAGTTACAGAGTTTCCCAAAGTCTTCCTCCATCCCCACTTTAACAAGATGCTTTGGCTGCCATCCCAAACGCGTGTGCCAAACATAAGGGATCAGAGCCTTTCCTGTTTATTTTGTTAAGTCTTTGCAGCAGGGCTGGAGATAATTGACTTTTATCCAGTGCCCTAAATATTCATGTAATAAATACCTTGGCAATACCACAGCTAGGCAAAGAGATTACAATAATGAGTGGTACAGAGACTGCTGTGAAAAGTTTTTTCCCGATAAAAAGTACTGCTTTCAATTGCTTATCACTTCACCAAACAATTCAAGCTGAAATGTTGAGTGTCTGTTATGAGGTTCATTTTCCTGGGAAAAAATCCTGCTAGAATGGAAACATTTATGAGAATGAAAATGTGAGCTGGGGAAGGGAGGAAGAATCAGATGCTTGCCCACATTAATAAAATAAAATAAAAAAATTCCAGGCATTTCACTGAGTTTTCATTACACTCTGAAACTGGGATCTATGATCAGCCCAAAACTGGGTTATTTGATATTAGAGGTGTTCAACATGGAATTCCAAGATTATTCTTTTAGATCAAATCCAAAGCTCTAACCTCTATCTGCTGCCCTGGAAAGATTCTTAACACTCCAGAAGGCATTTGGATGCACCTGAAGTTTTGAGACAATAAACTCCTATGAGATTAAATCTGTGACAGTAATTGCTTCCCTGAAGCCTGAATTTCAGTCTCAACTTGTTCTCAGATAGTAACCTGGCCACAACCATTCACAAAAACACCCACCCAACCAAAAAAAAACCAACACCCCAAAAACCCCAAAAATCCAACCAAACCACAAATCTGAACGATGCCTTTTGGGTCTCTGTTTAGTCAAAATGGAGTAGAGTTAGTTCAAGAAAATATTATTACTGAGAACAAAAATAAGCTGCAAAGTTTACTCCAGTTGAAAGTGAAAGATCTGCAGAATCACAGAATCAACCAGGTTGAAAAAGATCTTTGAGATCATCAAGTTCAACCTATCACCCAACACCATCCAATCAACAAAACCATGGCACTAAGTGCCTCATCCAGTCTTATTTTAAACACTTCCAGGGATGGTGACTCCACCACCTCCCTGGGCAGCACATTCCAATGGCCAATCACTCATTTTGTGACGAATTGCTTCCTAACAGCCAGACTAAACCTCCCTTGGCACTGCTTGAGACTGTGTCTTCTTCTTCTGTCACTGCTTGCCTGGGAGAAGAGACCAATCCCCACCTGGCTACAGCCTCCCTTCAGGCAGTTGTAGATGGCAATAAGGTCTCCCCCGAGCCTCCTCTTCTCCAGGCTAAACAACCCCAGCTCCCTCAGCCTCTCCTCATAGGGGTTGTGCTCCAGACCCCTCACCAGCTTTGTTGCCCTTCTCTGGACACGTTCGAGCAACTCAACATCTTTCATGAACTGAAGGGCCTAGAACTGGACACAGTACTCAAGGTGTGGCCTAACCAGAGCTGAGTACAGGGGCAGAATGACTTCCCTGCTCCTGCTGGCCACACTATTCCTGATGCAGGCCAGGATGCCATTGGCCTTCTTGGTCACCTGGGCACACTGCTGGCTCATGTTCAGCCTACTATCAACCAGCACCCCCAGGTCCCTTTCTGCCTGGCTGCTCTCCAGCCACTCTGACCCCAGCCTGTAGCACTGCTTGGGGTTGTTGTAGCAAAAGTGCAGCACCCGGCACTTGGACTTGTTGAATGCCATCATGTTGGACTCTGCCCATCTGTTCAGCCGGTCATGGTCCCTCTGGAGAGCCTTCCTACCCTCTGAGAGATCAACACCTGATCCCAGCTTGGTGTCATCTGCAAACTTGCTGATGATGGACTCAATCCCCTCATGAATAAAGATATTGAACAGGACTGGGCCCAGCACTGATCCCTGGGGGACACCACTAGTGACAGGCTGCCAGCTGGATGTGGCACCATTCACCACCACTCTCTGGGCTCGGCCCTCCAGCCAGTTCCTAACCCAGCACAGAGTGCTGCTGTCCAAGCCACAGGCTGACAGCTTGGCCAGCAGTTTGCTGTGGGGGACAGTGTCAAAGGCCTTGCTGAAGTCCAGGTAGACTACATCCACAGCCTGACCCACATCCACCAGGAGGGTCACCTGGTCATAAAAGGAGATCAGGTTGGTGAGGCAGGACCTGCCCTTCCTAAATCCATGGGCAGGGCCTGATCCCTTGGCTGTCCTGTAGGTGCTGTGTGATTGCACTCAAGATCTGCTCCATAGTCTTGCCTGGCACTGAGGTCAGGCTGACAGGTCTGTAATTCCCTGGCTCCCCCTTCCAGCCATTGATATATTTATGAAAATATTTTTATTGTCCTTCACAGCAGTGGCCAGTCTAAGTTCTAAATGGGCTTTTCCCTGTCTAATTTTTTTCCTGCATGACCTTGCAACATCCTTAAACATTTCCTGGGTTATCTCCCTTTTTCCAAAGGTGATACACCCTCTTTTTCCCCCTTAATTCATTAGGAAGCTCATTGCCCATCCAGGACATCTGTCTACCCTGTTGGCTTATGTTCCAGCGGACTGGGACAGCCTATTCCTGAACCTTCAAGATTTGTTTCTTGAAGCAGGTCCAGCTCTCCTGGACCTCTTTGTTTTTAAGGGCTGTTTCCCAAGGTACTTTCTGAGTTAGCCCCATAACTAATCTGAAGTCTGCCCTCTGGGAGTCCAGAGAGGAGATTTTGTTGATTCCCCTGTGAGCTTAACTGCATATTACTAAATTATTTCATGGTCACTGGACCCCAGGCAGCCTCCAACCACCATGTCTCCCAGCAGCCCTTCTCTGTTTGTTAAAAATAGGTCAATCAAAGCCTTACCCCTGGTAGGCTCACACAGCATCTAAGAAGCTAAAGCTTAGATATAGAGCTCAAGGTTAGAAGATCCAGAATAATGTGTTAGTGATGGATACATCCATCAATAAAACACCCTGGGAGGAAAACTTCTTGCGTTAGTGGTGCAGAATGCAGTAATTTATCCTCATGGTCTCATTATTGCTCATGCATGTCGTAGTCAAAACCCTCAAATGAAAGTTGCAGGATAGGGTACCATTGCTTGCTGGCTCAGAAGACAGAAATTGAGAAGCTCTGGGTTCCCTGGAAACATTTATTTTGCTCTGCTGCAGCGCAACATGCTGAGCATTATAGTGTTATTTTTAGACTGTTTCACAGCTGAAGTGAAGGTGTGTGTGTGGGGGGAGGAGGTGTGCAGAGAGTGGGGGGGTTAAGAGGAGATGAAAGAAGTATGGTGGTAACAAAGAACAACTTCACAGCAAAGAGATAACTCCTGCCCTGGGAAAGCTGAGCAGGCAGCAGTTGAGAGGAAGGAAAGCTCAGGAAAAGTGCACATACAAGTGGCTTAGACTACACAGATGCCAGATATGGGATCTACACCTTGCACATTCCAGCCATACTTGGGTGTCCCCCTACCACCTGATCCCTCCTTGACTCTTTGCTAACAGGCCTAACAGTCATTTGGCCTCTCCCTGCACTGTGAGTTCCTGCTAACCCCCACCAGGAGTCCTGAGGAGCCGAGGCTGTTTCAGGGCATTTTGGGGTGTTTTCACTGAGGTCGGACCACAAATGGGTCTGGTATCCCTTGCCAGGTGTGGGAGGGGCTGGGCCAGGGTGGATAGAGCCCAGAGGCAGCAGTGGACAGTGGAGGACATGCCAATGGGCAGTGTAGGAAATGGCCACCATTGGGGATGACTATCCCCTTCCTTTTCAGGAGCTGCTAGAGGCAGTAAATGGGTATGTCTGCTGGCAAGGTCTGCCTTTGGATTTTGAGTTGACTTTTTTATTTCTTGTTACAGCCTCAGGCCATCGTCTGGGTGTTTTCTCAGTATAAATCAAAGAAATTATTTGCTTGTAGGGTGTTTTCTTGCAAGGTGAAAGAAAGCCCAGTCATTTTTGGTTTACTACTCCTTTTTATTCATCCTTCATTAAAAAAAAAGGATAAAAATTATAAAAATGAAATCTTCTCATACCTATCAGTTAAAAGTCCCTCTCTCTAAATGGCTTTTGGCACAGCTAGAATCTTTCCCTAGGCTAATGTGGTTTTCTGATGTTACAGTTTTATAATTGAAAGTTGTAATTTTTTTCCTACAGCAAGAGTTTCAGTAACATTTAATAACAGTTGAGTGGGCTGAATAGATCTTGAGCCTCCAATTAAAGGCAGGAAGGAAAGTAATTTTACTTTTTTTAAAAGTTGATGTTAATATTCCAGTGCCTCATACTACCTAAGGAAACATTTCTAATGCTTTTGCCATTTTCAAAATATTTAGATACAGACTGAAGTGTTATAATACCTGAACATATATCTCATGAGCCACAACACTAGAGAATTCCCTCCAATATTGAAAGACCAAAGTGGACTGCTTTAGCTGCTGTTGCTGTACTGTCTAATATAAGGAACTCTTAAATTTACAATAGATAGCCAGAGCTACATTTGTTCATTGAAATGAGTGCCTCCTTATGCCACCTTGCCTTGCCTTGCTTTGCCTTGCCTTGCCTTGCCCTCGCTCATGTAGTTCACAAGACTACGATGCTGTACTACTCCAGACTAAGCTGATTCAACCATGTAGGCCAATATTTGAACAGTGATTGTAGATTGCAGCTACTCATCATTTCATCCCTTTATTTGGGCTCAACCATGGCAGATGAGAGACCCACACTACCAAACAGCAGGAGCTAGACCAAGTGTTTACAGAGTGCACAGGTTGTTTCTGCCAGGACAAGAAGGAAAAGATTTCCTACATTTGTGTATTTCTAATCAGAAACTATGCACTCCCAGAGAAATACATACAAACTTCTTGTATAATCATCAATGAAGGATGGGAAAAAGAAAATAGGGAAAACTTAGGCAGGATGAGAACATACGTAATAGAGAAGTATGGAGAAAGTCAGGGAACGGATGAAGAAAATAAATAAACTAGATTGTTAAACAAATGGGGAAAGCCATGAAATAATACATGATGTCAGAAGCAAAATATGAACTGATAAACTTCAAAATTCTTATTTTTTTGTGTAAAACAGACTGGTAAACTTTACCTATTAATGTACACAGATGCACATGCAATACCCTGCCTCAATACACAACAGGCATGGGTGAGCTGAGTTTTGTGCATGGCAGGAAATAAAATTAAATGCATTTAATCAAGTACATAGCTAAGCAGCATCTGCTCATTTTTAAAGCTGTCTGAATGACAGAAGACCTCCCTCACCTGTACCTCATAGAGGGATCTTGGGGAATATTACCATGTGAATTTAATAAAAAGTTGATGTCATTGACATTTTTATAAATAACATAGAGATTCTGTCATCTAGGCAAGAGATTCAGTCAGACTCTAGTTAAATGGAGACTAAATGGAGACTAAATGGAGTTTTTCCAATTTGGCATTTGCATGGCACTGAATATATGTTATGATGAAGGATTGCTTGCTCGGTAGGAACCTTAAAAATACTACATGCCTCTAATTTTTACTCACTAGAACAATCTTTTGGTTTTTATTTTCTGTTTACACCTATGTTACGGTTTCACTCAGACAGTAGTTGAGTTTCAAACAACTGCTCACACAAAACTCTCTTGCACCACCCTCCCAATGGGATGGAAAGGAGGATCAGGAGGGAAAGAATAAACAAATTCCCTGTGGGTTGAGATAAGGAGAGTTTAATGGAATAATACAAAAAATACCATAGCTTTTTGGAGAGAGAGCAAAGCGAGAAGACACAAGGCGAAGCGAGAGAAGTGAGATAGGGTGAAAAACTTGGAAGCAGAAGGCAAGAAAATGAACTCCAGAAACAGGAGGCATCTCACATCACAGTCCAAGCTCTAAGCCTGCTCATCCTTCACCCCAGCCAGCCTTTTTTTTTATATAGTGGGCATGACATCAGCATGGTATCAAATACCCACTAGCTAGCTCAGCTGGCTGTTTTGGTTGGTGTTCCTGCCCAGCTGAACCGCAGACAACCTCTAAGTGCTTTAAAACTTAAAAGCATGACATTCATTCCTGTTTTGCCTGAGGAAATAACCTAGGTAACCAGTTGTTTCCCAAACTAGCCTTGTTCATGAAGAGGAGATGTTCCTGATATTAATTATGAGGCCTAGTGACATACAACTCCCCCCCAGCATAGACATAGGTGGAGACTATTTTGGGGTTGAGTTTTTGCAGTGGCCATTACCCACTGTGGTGCACTATAGTGTTGTTGGGTTTTTTTCACACATGGGCTTCCTGCACCCTTTGGCATATCCAGGACCTACGTTCCTCAGAAGATCTTGCCTTGGACCCTACTAGCCCTGACTACATGCCTTGTTTCCCTGTGTAGATGGATCCATATCTACATGATAAGCACTTTCTGTGGTGATGCACTCATCGACAATAGGTGTTTTATCTCCAGCTGTCTCTTTTTGCCTTTCAAAACAGCTCTTTCCTTGGAAAGGGCCATGCCACAGATGGTCAGATACTGGGGCTGGGATTTTCCCTCGCATTTGGTTTCACTCTCCCCTATAAGGGTCAAGTACAAACAGAAGAGCAACTCAAAGCCAGGGTGAAGAAGAGGTATATCAAAATGTGTATTTTGTTCCCAGATAATTAGGAATTTGTAGTCAAAGTCTAGATGATATAATTTGAATATATAGCTTAAGTCTCTCTAGAATTTTGTGTTAACATGAACATGAGGGTACAAACACTGGAAAAGGACTAGCAGTCACAGTACCTTAGGCCAATATCATCCAAATGATAAATAGGACAGGGAAAAATACCTAGGCATAAAAAAACAGGAAACTGATGAAATGCAAAGGAAGAAGCTGTATTAGGCATATGTTTTAAGTAATCATATGAAAGCTGTGAACATAGATTCTTAGTTACCAGTTCTCTAGTGTTAATTCATTGCATTCTAGAGGTATCAGCCCCCTTTCCATGGAAACCCCTCCTTCAGTACCACACTGCCTTCCCTTTTTGACACTACTTTTTCTCCAGAGATCTGCTGTAGTGCTGCTCTTGCATGAGTCCAGTTTCGGGCTCCCCAGTTTAAGAAAGAAAGAACACTGCTGGAGAGAATCCAACGGAGAGCCACGAGGATGATGAGGGGACTTGAGCATCTCCCCTATGAGGAGAGACAGAGATACCTGGGGCTGTTTAGTATTGAGAAGAGAAGACTGAGAGGGGATCTCATCAATGTGTATAAATATCTGAGGGGTGAGTGTCAAGTGGAGGGGGCCAGGCTCTTTTTGGTGGTGCACAGTAATAAGACAAGGAACAATGGATGCAAACTTGAACATAGAAGATTTCACCTCAACATGAGGAGAAACTTCTTTACAGTGAGGGTGATGGATGTGATGGTTTTAAGACTGCCTTTTAATGTAAATAAATCACTATTGAGTGTAAGAAAGCAAAATAATGATTATTCTGAACACTTCCATTGGAGAGATAGAAATGTTTAAGAATCTCTACTCAAAACAAGGTTGGGGAGTTGGGCAGTCTGGGTCTCAGCTGGCTTGCTTGGCTTCTGTCTGCTGCTGCTTCTTTTCTGGCTGAAGATAACACACTGACCTTGACAAGCTAAGTCTAACAGCCTCTCTGCTTCTTGACTCTCTGCCTTCTGCCAGGGAGGGCTGGGGGGGAGGACCTTGGGGGAAGCAAAGGGGACTTGGTTCTGCTTTTCTCTTGATTGTACACATTTATAAATGTTGTGAATAGTGTATATTTGTACACATTCATTGCATTGCATCACAGATTGCAGTTTTGCTTGTAAATACAGCTTTCATTTGCTTCCAGACTGAGCTAGCCTGGTTATTGTCAGTGTGGGAGGATTTCAGCTCTCACAGTGTTAAACTGGAACAGGTTGCCCAGGGGCGTTGTGGAGTCTCCTTCTCTGGAGACTTTCAAAACTCACCTGGATACATTCCTGTGTGGACTACCCTAAGTGATCCTGCTTTTGACAGGTGGGTTGGACTCAATGATCTCTTGAGGTCCCATCCAGCCTCTGATATACTGTGATACACTGTGCTTGTTTGGTTGCACTTGGGCAATTAAAAGCCATTTTGCCAATGGTCTCTCTAGAGTACTTGTTTCATTTTAAGCTATGCACCCCACTGATGCTTGTTCTACTGCACTTGGGAGATGAAGTCTCCAGTCTGGCAAGGCTCCTTTTGTTCTGAAGCCATTGTATGAACAAGAAGCATACTGTGGCTAGGTCACTGAGCTTTTTAGGCATTGCACTTCTACAGTCATTTCATAATACTGTTAAAATGAAAGACAAAATGTAAGGGAAAAACCAAGTAAATACTGCTCTGGCCATTATTTTCAGACATCTGTGCCTGAGCTTTTAAAGTGCATTGATCCTCTCTAGCTGCAAAAGACTTTGCCTTCATGAGATGGATATATCAGTTTTGCTCTGTCATCTGCCCAAGAGTATCTGGGCAAGAGATAAGTTGGGACCCAGATTGTTCCAGTCTAAATTCCTCTAGCCTCAGTAAACACAAGGTACTTTTTATCTTTAAGAGCTACTACCTCACACCAAGCCACTGGTTCTCTGTACCTATTTGAGATTTAGGAAAAAACTATGCGGAATAGCTAGAAAGAGCAATTGAAGCAGGCAGTTTGTAATCATTACTTGTATCCTTAGGGATGTTTTCTTCCTCATTTAGCATGGCTGTTTCCTGTAATCTATTCCAGTCCTTCCCTTAGTGTTTATTCTACATCTATTCTTCCTTTGCTAATTATTACTGGTTTTGGATAATTTTGGTTTTAATCTCTGAGAGGCAGATGCTTCCCTCTATTCTGTCTTTGCAAGGTGTTTAGCACAAGGACACACTAATTTCCATGGGCCTAAATATCTCTGGTTGCTGTAAACACACAGTGAACTTGAATTGCTCCAGGGGCTGCAAAGAATTTCAACATGGGCTGCTCAAACATCTGGAAATCCTGGACATGTACCACAGTGCATATTCTACCATTATAATAATTTGTAGCACAAGTATGGTTATCCTTTCTTAAGAGCCATAGAGAGGAGTTTACAGTGTGGCTTCATGTTACATATGAGATTGTAGCATCCTGCTCTTAACCAAAAGAAAATGTTTTGGTTGTCAAAAAATGTGTTTCTGAGCTATGTCTGGCTTGCTTTTCTGACTCATTCCTTTCAAATATGAAATTGAAAAGGGATAGATTTTGCAAACACAAAATGTGTCAATCATGACTCAAAAATCAAGATGAATCTTATCCCCTGTGTCTACTTGCCAGCACTCTGTGGCTAATTGATACTAACACAGTGCAAAAGCATGAGTCAGTAACAATGCAGACACAACCAAGTTGCACTGTAATAACAAGCAAATCATGACCAGATTTTAAAAGATGTTCCCTGGCAGGCCATGAACTTGGCCTGATCTGCCTTGTTTGTACAATTATCCAATGCTTGTGTATACAAACTGAGACTGGTGATTGACCTACAACTCAAGGTATAGTTTCAGTTGCCGTTTTGGAAAAATGAGCACAGAAGTGATTAATTTCTGTTGGATTCTCTGACCCATAAAAGTGGCTTTTTAGATTGCAAATGCTGTGTATAATTACTTGTCACTCAAACTAGAACAATGAGTGCTTCTGCCTGCTTCCCTAGCTGCTGTTTCCAGTTTTCCTTCTTTTAAGTGAAGGAAAATGAATTATGTCTTACGGATGAGAGGTGTTTCTTTGCTAAAGCAGCTCTGTTCTATAAAAAGCACCAAAAATGCTTCTTGGTGAGGTCAGAAGACAACGCCAAGCAGGCACAGTTTGAGAAACAGGGACCAAATCCAAGAAAGGAGAATAGTAGGAGTGGCTTCAATGTCTACTGGAGAAAAAAACTGAGCACATCTAGATGTAAGTATTTAACTAGAGTTAAGTGGCATTGGGATTGGGTCCTGTCGTTATATATTTAGTGATCTTGTTCTAGTGATCACAACAGGGTGCCTTGATTGGCACAGAGTTGGATTTTTCTCCCCATCTCAGCTGCAAGGGATTGGGAAGGCTTAGCAGGGATCTTTGAGGAACACAACTGGATTAATGCTGGTAGTAAACCCCTCTTGCCTCTGCTTAAATTACAACTTTCTAAGAAAGGAGAAAGAGGCTGGGCAAGGTATGATAATTAATAACTCCATTGCTGCCTTATCTTTTCTAATACTCTCTCAGCTCATTGCTCTCAGAAAACCAAACTGTTCTTCCTTGATAGCAGCCTCAAATACAGACTCACTCAGCTTATATCTTGTCTCTTATTGGGATTTAAATATTTCATGCCCTGACAGCAGTTCCTCACTGATGAGGTTGATTTCCTAACTAGGGTTGGTTGTATTCATGGCCGTTCAAGTTCTCCGTTTCCCTCCTTTAGCCTTTTCATCGCTTTGGGTAATAGCTGACTTTCCTAACTGCTCCGAGAAGGGCTGCAAGAAGAGTCCCATTGTATGCAATCAGAGGAGACCTGATCTCTCTCCTTCTCTGGCTATTATGGGAAGAGAATTCTCTTTAGTTCTTAGATAGACAAGAGGGACATTATCTTTAAAAAAAAAAAAAAATTACTTAAAAAGATGATCAGGCACCAGTACAGGTTAGGGGCTGCCCTGCTGGAAAGCAGCTCCACAGAGAACGACCTGCTGCACACACCTTTCTTGATGCATCCCAGGATACCATTGGCCCTCTTGGCCATAAGGGCACATTGCTGTCCCATGGAGAACTTGGTGTCCACTGGGACTCCAAGGTCCTTCTCTGTGGAGCTGCTCTCCAGCAGGACAATCCCTAACCTGTACTGCTGCTGTTCCTCCGCATGTGCCGAACCCTGCGCTTGTCCTTACTGAACTTCATGAGGTTTGCCTTCACCCAGCTCTCCAGCCTGTCCAGATCTCATTGGATGGCTACACAGCCAGACAGGCTGTTGGCTACCACTCTGTCCCCCAGTTGCTGCCACCCCCGCTCTCCAGTTTTGAAATTCTAGGGTACCTCAGGGTATCCCAGCCCTGGAGGCAGTGGGTCCTCTGAGGGGAAAAATCTCATCCCCCAGCCATGCTGAGATGAGTGCAGTGGATTTGCCAGACAGGATCAAAGTAAACCCCAAGGCTCTACTATCTTCCTGCAGGTAGGGAAGGCTACAGAGAATGAGAGCCTCTGCAAGACTGAGGCAACGAGCACTTCTGGATCCTAACATGGCTGATCATTAAGCTGATAAACAGTGAAATGTGCAAGCCTCTACCTTAATTCAGAGCCATCTCCAGAAACATGCACAGATAGAGCACAAGCCCAGAGCATCTATATAAAAGCAGCATATTCATAACACGAATATCATACAGCTGGTGATAATGAACAGTATGTCTCTTTAACTACATTTCAGTGTTGCAGTAACTGCTCTTTATAAACACTGACTGGCTTATCTCTTGAAAACTAAAAGGAGTGATTTATGAGCTTGTGAACTAGTGGTTCATTACAGCCAAGGTTTTCACTGACTGATAAATACACCAGACTCACTCTGGTGTTACAGCTTATCTCAGTTCCACAGGAATAACTCTGCAGAAATGACTCCTCATCCTTTTGGAGAAAGAGCAGGAAGATATTTCTGAGGCTTATCAGCACTCTCTAGAGTCCATGCAGCCTTTAAGTCTCACTGATAGTCTTCAGTAAAAACAGATGCAAAGCCTGCTAATATTTTTAAGATTAACTGCAGAACCTTTTCTTCAGTGTGATGCCAAAAGCATCCTAATTTACTTTTCTCAGTGTGGTTGTCTGTTCTCCTTCCCCTGGGCTTCCCTAGATCCTCTTCTACACTCCAGTGCAGGGGCTGGGTAGCAGAGAGGGGAAAGTACAGGGACATTAAAACAGTTCATGGTCCTACTGCTCAAACTGGGAAAATGTTGAACTGAACTGAACTGGAAGCTCATCTCACTTTGCCCAAATATGTTTCTAATTGTTTCTAATTGTTTAATCCTACAGTTCTAACTGCAGTCAGTACCTGAAGGATCTGCCTCACAAGCATTTAAAACTTTAAAAATAGCATCTAAGGAAATTTAGTGAAAGGTTAAACATGGAAGGAACTCCTTAAGATTTTTAATAGTATATACTTTACCCAAAGCAATATTCAGCTTCTTCATAGTCATTCCATTCTAATGTGTAAAAGCTAAATATAATTAGATTGCATCCTATGTTTATTGAAGAATTTATGAGAAAAACTTTGGAAAAAGTGACTATTCATGAGCAGCTGCCATATACTTTATAAAAGTTATTGCATCACTAATCATATAAGAAGTTTTAGGTTTTAAAGCAAAGACTGTTTTGAAACCTGTAATTCCAGAAAAGTATTCTGGTGTGATAAACTCTTTTTAAAATATATCAGCATGGGAACAGACAATGCAGCAGCATCCACTTCTATGTGTGTTGGCCAGAAAATTATATTAAATAACACTCTTTTTTTGGTAAAATATCTGTTTTGAAGACCTGAAACACTTTCTTTATTTTCATTATTTGTTTTTTAAGTTTTAAAATCAACAACCTGAAGTGCTCTGAACAAATACTGACTGTCATTGCCACTTTCAGGAGAAAATACTCCTTCAGCTCTGAATATGAAATGTGCTTTGTTAGAAATGCCTTATGTGGTGCACTGGTTTGCACGTTTTCCTATTGTTTCTTAAAAGGCAATATAGAGAAAGAGCCAGCATTTTTCTCTTCCCTCATCCTTTGTGGCGGAGGAGACACACAGACTCTCTAATGCTGTTTTATTTATAGGTTTCAAATCCCTCCATAAGGATCACATGCATTCTGATGCTTGAGCTAAGCTCACTGGCTGTTTATAGCTAGAAAGTTAGTATTCATATAGAGACTAAGCGTAAATGAGAACCAGACCCTATGTTACTTCAGTCACCAGGGAAGGGTGTCTAAATTAAATGTATGCTATAAAAAGACTTCAGTATTAGTCATGTCTGCTTTATGAAATAAAGCCATGTCTGCTTAATTAAATATTATCAATGGTCTTAAAATATTCTGCTGCCTAATGAAGTCAGCTATGACCTGAACTGTTTATACAGTTGCATTCTCTGGCTTTTGACTCTCTCCATCCCACACATGCTGTTACTGAAAGGCAGAAGGTGGAGACAAGAGTGCTAGTGAAGTTACCTTTCTTAACTAAACTTGCCAGTTTTAACAAAGTAAATATTGATCACGATGTTCAAAAAGCTAGTAACAAAGATATGAGTCTCTTTCTAATACCTACATTTTCACTGCATATAAAAAGAAACGTGTAAACACAGAAATTAGGTACTCTTAAATCATAGTGTACTTTGGCTTGCAGGTCTGTCTTGTCAAGACTTGAGGCAGTTCATAAACATCTCTCTGGCTAACGTAGGAGCTGCCAAATGTCCACAGGGATTTTAATAATAGGAAGAAGGAATTGTTCTGTCAAAAATAAAGGAGTTAAGAGGGTGTAAATACTGTAATTTTATTTAGTCATAAGGGAAAAACTAGGATCACCTGTGAGAAGCAAGCAGTTGCACAACTTTCTGTGATTTTGGGCCATCTTTGCCCAGTGGAAGATGTTCCTTTACACAGTTTGTATTTAGACACAACTCCCAGCCATGTCTTTGTTTCCCATGCTTTTGTGTGGAACTGCAGATTTCTGCACTGCAAAAACTAAGGAGAAGGATTCCGAGCAAGCTCTCCTGCAGGACCCAGAAGCGGACTGCAAATGGATGAGGGGATTTAGAAACACAGGGGCCCATCCTCTGTCTGCTAGAAGCATGCAGTCTCTTGGTACTTTCTGAAATGAGAATGTTTTACTTTGACATAAATTTAATAAAATCCATTGAAGTGGTTCTTTCAACAAAGCTTGACAAGAACAGGGCTGAAACTTAGAGAACAATCCAATGTCTGGGAAGACTGAACGGACTCCTTAGGATTTTAGTACTCATATAAGGCTGTCAGCCAACATTTCCAAAATGACAACTGATTCAGATCTATGCTCACAGACAGCTCGTCAGCCAGGTCCCCAGATTTTCTGCTTATGTGCTGCGTAACCATGGCTCATGTACACACAACAGAGGACGTCAGGCAGTAAGAGCAGCTCTGATCTTGAATGAATCTATCAGAGAGTTAAATGCAAGAAATGCATGTTCATCTGAGAGCAAACATAAGTTGTTAAGATACTTGAAGTGACTATGGGTCATGGTCCCACTCCAATGCTTGGATTTTTCACAGGTTTGCAGGGAAGCTAATTCCATTCTTTTTTGATCTCCTGCTGTCACAGACTGAACTGTAGGGGGTTGCTAGTGCACATGCTCATACGTTTCACCAGCTAAGCCAAATAGCAATGATACTGTTAACTAGTAATCTTAGAATGTTTTACATATGTTGAGAATATCTGTACATTTATCCTAGTAGTATAATGTTTATGTAAATCTTGTCAACGTACTGTACACATACATTACACGTGTAGTCTTTATATTTAAAATTGTGCTTGCTTGAATATAAATATAAACGCAAAATGCAATATTTTATATAAACACATATTTTACTGTTGTGTATATTATGTGTACACAGAATTTGTTAGGAGACAGATACGAAATGCATTCGTTAAAATGATTCTACTTGGTAAGATGAGAGCTCAGTTGAGCCACTGAATGTCTTAGGGATCTAGTAATGAGGTACAGACCTTCATACACCCATATGACCACTCTGGATCCAGTCAAAATCAGTAGGAATCAAAACTTACCACTGTCCTGACAGTTTGATGGCCAAGATTCTACAGATTGTTTGTCTTGGTCCCTACTAATATTTGTCTGTCAGAGCTCAGTCCCATTGGCAAACATCAGATACAAGTACAAAAGTTTTCCTAGCTGTCCCTGGAAGGGCCAGGATTGTCCCCAGTGGGACTCCTATGCTGTCCCTCCAGCACCTCAATGTCTTTCCAATAGTGAGGGGCCCAGAACTGAAAGCAATACTTAAGGTGTGCCCTCACCAGTTCTGAGTACAGGGTGTTCATCTCCTCCCTGTTCCTACTGGCCACAAGAAAGCCTTTGTCTTTCTTGGCCACCTGGGCATACTGCTGGCTCATCTTCAGTCAACTGTCAACCAGCAGACCCAGATCTCTCTTCAAGCTGCAGATTTCCAACCACACATCCCCAAGTTAACAGCTTACCATGCAGTTGTTGTGACCCAAGTACAGGGCCTGCCAGTTGGCCTTGTTGAACCTCACTGGCCCATCAATCTAACCTCTCCAGATCCCACTGCAAACCTTCCCTACCCTCTACCAGATCAGCACAGCCACCCAGATTATCTGCAAATTTATTGATGTTGCACTCAATCCCCTCATCCAGATCATTAATAAAGATGTTAAAGAGGACAGGCCCCAGTACTGAGCCCTGGGGGACATCACTGGGCACCAACCAGATTTATCTCCATCCACCACCACTCTTTGGGCCCAGACAGACAGACAGCTTTTTATCCAGTGCAGAGGGTACTTATCCAAGCCTTGTGCCAGGAGTTTCTGAAGGGGAATGCTGTGGGAGACAGTGGCAAAGGCTTTACTAAAGTCCAGGTAGACAATGCCTACATCCCTTCCCTCATCCACTAGGCAGGTCACCTTATTGTAGAAGGAGATCAGATTAGTCAGCCAGGACCTGCCTTTCATAAACCCATGCTGACTGGGCCTGATCACCTGGTTGTCTTCTAAGTGCCAATGATGGCACTCAGGATGACCTCCCCCAGGACCTTTCCTGGCACCAAGGTCAGACTTACAGGCCTCTAGTTCCCTGGATTGTCCTTTCAGCCCTTCTTGTAGATGGGCATCACATTTGCTAGTCTCCAGTCAACTGGGACCTCCCCAGTTAGCCAGGACTGTTGACAAATAATGGTGAGTGGCTTGGTGAGCACATCTGCCAGCTCCTTAAGTGCCCTTGGGTGGATTCCGTCTGGTCCCACAGATCTATGCACATCTGAATGGCACAATAGGTGCCATTTCCTCCTGGATTGTGGGGGCTGCTTTCTGCTCCCCATCCCTGTCTTCCAGTTCCAGCAGCTGAACCCTCATGGAGCCATTCAGCAGCTCAGCCTTTTCCTTGTCTTTGGTCAATGGTTTCCTTCCTATATCCAGCAGCGGTTGAACATTCTCCCTAACTCCTCTTTTCTTGTTAACATGCTTATAAAAGCTCATTTTATTATATTTAATGATGCTGGCCAGATTGAGTTCTGGTTTCTAATTTTCCCCCTACCTATCCTTGCAAGAGCCTTGCATTCTTCCTGAGTTGCCTGTCCCTTCTTCCGTAGGCAGTAGACTGTTTTCTTCCTAAGTACTACCCAAAGCTCTCTCTCCACTTAGCCAGGCCACTCAATTGCTCCACCAGCTCGTTTTTCGATGCATGGGGACAGCTTGTTCCTGTGTATTGATATTTCCCTCTTGACGAATGTCCAGACTTCTTGGACTCCTTTGTCCTTCAGAACTATCCCCCAGGGAACGCCATCAACCAGTCTCCTAAACAAGCCAAAGTCTACTCTCCAGAATTCCAAAGATGCATTTCTATTGAGTTCCCTCCTAACTTCACTATGAATTGAAAACTCCACCACCTCCTGGTCACTTTGTCCAAGACAGCCCTGAACCTTTGCATCTCCTACTATTCTTTCTTTGTTTACAAGAAGCAGGTCTAGCAGACAGCCATCCTTGTTGGCTCATTCACCAGCTGTGTTATCTCCCGTTCACTCCAAGAAACCTCCAGAACTGTTTCCTATCTGCTGTATTGTATTTCCAGCAGATATCTAGTAAGTTTAAGTCCCCTCAAGAACAAGGCCTAGCAATTCTGAGACCATCTCCAGACACCTATAAAAAACCCTCATCAACATTCTCCTATAGCAGGTCTATAGCAGATCCCCATCATGATACCTGCCTTGTTGGCCTTTCCCCTGATTCTTACCCACAAGCATTCAATCCTATTGTCACCATCATCACCATGCTCAAGACAGTCAAGACCTTACCTAACATACAAGACCATCCCAATGCCTCTCTTTCTGGGCCTATCCCTTGTGAAGAATCTATTGCCATCCTACACAGCAGTCCAGCTATGGGATTCAGCCCACCATGTTTCCATCAGGGCAATAATATCATAGTTTTCCTGCTGGACAACAGCTTTGAGCTCTTCTTGCTTATTATCCATGCTCTGTGCACTGGCACAGATACACATCTGTTGGGGTGTCCTTGTGAGGGGTAGGGGTGTGCCCCCTGCTTGATCGCTCCAAGGCAATACTGTGAATCCTAGCTTGTCAGTGGCTTTTGCATCCTCCTTATCAGATGGCCCACTGTCCCTTACCTCCCCTGTGAGAGCAGTGGAGACATCACACCATCCCACAAGTGTTCTAGGCTTGTCTCCTGTGAGCCTTGTCCTTCCCCTTTCCCCTTTCCAAATTAGTTTAAAACTTGTCAATGAGCCAACTCCCATGATAAAACCCTTCTCTTCTTTTGGGAAAGGTGTACCCCATCTTCTGCCAGCAGGCCTGACATGATGTAAATTGACACATTTACATGTGTCAAATTTTTGATCAAAAAATCAAAGTCTTGCTGGTTGTACAAGGTAGGAAGCAAAAAATTCATCTGATGGGTTTGCCCCCCTAGCTGAGGGGATGGAGGAGATAACTACTTATGCTCTCAGCCCCTTGACGACTTGACCCATGGCCCTGAAGTCCCACTTACAAGCCTTCAGTTTGTTTTTTTCTCTAGTTCATCATTGCCTATCTGGAAGGTCAGTATCAGCTAATAATGTGTGAGTCATATCAGGGCCCAGAAGGCCACACAGTTCCCTCAGAAGCAGATCAGGTTTGCATATTTGGCCTTCCCTTCCCTTTAGAAGGACTCCTACCATTTATTCGTAGAAGCCATTTCGATGCTAGTCTTGAACTTCCTTAATCGTGGGAATATTTTTAAGGTAGTTGATTCATCCTCCCCATTGACTGACTGCATTGCTTCAGACCTGTTTTGCAAGGGCACATGGGAGGCAGGGGAAGTAACTGGGGGGGGTACATACCTGCCATGCCAGGCACAAACTTTTTGTCATTGATGCTATTGTTCCCTGTCATGGGGGTGGAGGGAGGACAATGAAGAAGGAGTTCACCTGCTGCCTTGACCATGAACTTGCCTGCACTCAACTCTTTCCATTTTGGCTTCTGGCTTCAGCCTCATGGGGGTGGGATGCAGAGGCCACCTGCTTTGTAATGTGTGTGAATGGTTTCTAATGGGTGTATTGAAGCAGACTGTGCAGGGAAGTGGTGGAGTCACTATCACTGAAGGTATTTAAAAGTTGTGTAGAAGAGGCACTTAGAGACATGGTTCAGTGGTGAACTTGACAGTGCTATGTTTATAGTTGGTCTCAATGATCTTAAAGTTGTTTTCCAACCTAAATATTTCTATGCTTCACATAAAACATCCTCAGGCATACCTGTCTCCAAGGTATATCTCAATAAACAAATGAAACATGTATTGGTGTCAAAACATTGCAAAAGCTGAGCCTGTTTCATGAACAAAGACTTCAGTCTGAGGACTGTTATGGTGCTTTTTACAAGCATTAAATTAAACTAATTAATGAAATGAGAGCTTAGCTACCAGCATCATCCTTAGAACTCCTCCTCCCTTAGCCTTTTGGATTAAACTGTCATTCTCATCATTGTGATCCTTCAGCAAACCAAGTGAAACACAACAATATAGTAACCTTAAGATTGAATGACCTTCAATTTGAGTTGTAACCTATAAATAAGGTAAGCACTAAAGAAAAAGTATACGCCTCATATGATTGTTAAGGAGGGCATTACCTAGGTTCTTTACTTTTACTTGAAAGAGACAAAAAGACAGTATATATTTCTGGACTACCAAAAAGGTATTTTTCATACATGGAAGGGTTTTTTTGCCATTCATTACCAGTTATCCATATTTGGACTTGACAGAGCTGCTGCTGCTGTGTTTATATTAATTGGCTGAGAAGTAGTTCCTGTGCTGGATGGGCTGTTGTGGGATACTTGTAAAGAGATTGCAGATGACAGCAGTGTTATCGAATACACCTAAGTGGCTGAAAAATACCCACCTCCATGCAGGATACTCACCAAGAGAAAGAAAAATATCTTCTAACAGAGATAAAGACAGTTGCGGCTTGCCCTCATTTGCACTGCTTTTCTTTCCTCTGTCATTCACCCCCTCAAGCATGCAGAGTAATTCTGATAATTATCACACTTAACAGTAATAGCCATAACACAAAGAAAACTCATACAGTGTGACCTCTGAAGTGGTATGTAAGAGAAGAGGATATTGTGAGAATAACTGCCAAGCAATCGACACATCACCTTTGCTGGGTTTTGCCTTATGGTAAAGCACCCCATGTAGAACAGGTGGAAGGGAAGCACAGAAGGCAAATTTACCTGATGTGACATTGTATCTGGATGCACATATGCCCACAGTACCCAGTTTGTATAAAAGCAGCAATGAGCATAGACATGTAAGGACTGGTGCAGTGGTAAGGCTGAGTCAGTGCATGCTAAGGATTACTGCTTCTAAAATTGCAGAGTTAGTAGTGCCTTGGCTAGAGTACTCTGAAGGCTATCCAATAACACAGACATCCTATGGACCATACTGTGGTGTGACTGCATCACTTTCTTCAATTCATCTATCAGAAAGAACTGTTATTCTTGTTACTTCATTCAATGCATTTTTAAAGATCTCCTTGGTGCCTGCTTTACCTATATTGAGACATCCAAACTCTTAATCAGATGGATCAAACAATGGCATTAACCTGCTGCCTGCAGGTTTAGTTGCTAGCTCAAACCCTAAGATTTAATCCTTGAGAATGCCTGAGTAAAGAGTTATATAGCTCCTGATGAGTGTTACAGTTCTATGAACAATCTGCAAAACCTGGCAAAACTCTGTGCCATACATGCTCAGTTTTCATCAACACTGGCTTTCTCACGACCCTCTCTCCTTCCCAGTTCATTGTTTGTGTCTTAATTAATCACAGATTTTTAATCTCATTTTTCTGCTTTACATTTAATATATTTTCAGTGGCACAGAGTCTAGTTGGAGGTCAGTAGCCAGCAATGTTTCACAGGGATCAGTTCTGGGTCCAGTCTTGTTCAACATATTCATCAGTGACCTGGATAAAGGGACAAAATGTACTCTCAAGGAGTTTGTTGATGATGCAAAAATGATGTGTTGCCATTCAGTGAAGCCTGGACAAATAGGAATCTAATGAAATTCAGCAAGGGTAAGTATAGAGTCCTGCGTGTGGGGAGGAATAATCCCATGCACCAGTACAGGTTAGGAGCTGACATACTGGAAAGCAGTTCCATGGGGAGGAATCTGGGTGTCCTGGTGGACAAGTTAATCAGAAATATGCCCTTGTGGCCAAGAAGGTAGTCTGGGGTGCATTAAGAGGAGTGTGACCAGCAAACTGAGAGAAGTTCTCATTTACATGGACTGCATGGCAGAAAACTAGCTAGATGTCATTATGAGAAAGAAGATCTGCTTAGCTTGAAATTTTGTCACTCACATGTCAGTTCTTCTAGCTGCCTACTAATAAGATAGGTAATTAAACACTCAAGGTATTAAAAAACATTATTATATTAAGTAGTACAGATTTTTTGGTAAAGTATTCAAACCCAATAAATTACAAGTACTGTTCTGCAGTTCCTACTGATCTATATTACCTGATGCAGTCGATGTGTTTGAGCCTGCACTTGTCTGTACATTAGCAATTCAGGGCAATTACTTTGCCTCTAGTGATGCAAAATGGGTGTGACATTTATTAACAGATTGAAACTGGTTAGACTGAATCTTGCTACAGAATTTGATTACATTTGTTGATATTGCTATCAGATGATTAGTCTGGTTCTTGGAGATGTGGTTGTGGATCTCAAAGAATTACAGAACGTTAGAGGGTTGGAAAGGACCTCAAGAGATCATTGGGTCCAACCCCCCCTGCCAAAACCAGGATCACTTAGGGTAGTCCACACAGGAATGCATCCAGCTGGGTTTTGGAAGTCTCCAGAGAAGGAGATTCCACAACCTCTCTGGGCAACCTGTTCCAGGGCTCCATCACAGTCACTGTAAAGAAGTTTCTCCTCATGTTGAGGTGAAACCTTCTATGTTTAAGTTTTCATCCATTGTTCCTTGTCCTGTTACTGTGCACCATTGAAAAGAGCTTGGCCCCCTCCACTTGACACCCACCCTTAGATATTTATAGACTTTGAGCAGATCCCCTCTCAGTCTTCTCTTCCGGTGCCTGTTGTTATTCCTCCCTAGATCCAGGACCCTGCACTTGTCCTTATTGAACTTCATGAGGTTTGCCTGCACCCAGCTCTCCAGCCTGTCCAGAACTCATTGGACAGCTGCACAGCCTGACAGGCTGTCAGCCAAACACCCCCAGTTTTGTATCATCAGTGAACTTTTTGAGGGTACTCTCAATCTTCTTATCCAAGATGCTGAATAAAACTGGACTTAGTACTGATCCCTGGGGAACACCACTGGCCACAGACTTCCGAGTTGACTCTGTGCCACTGATGACAACCCCCTGAACCGTGTTGAGCCAGTTTTCAATCCACCTCACAAACCAACTGTCTATGATGCATTTCTTGGCTTTTCTACAAGGATGTTATGGGAGACAGTATCAAAAGCCTTACTAATCAACACCTTGCACTCATGTCCTCCACCATAAGGAATATAAATCAGGGTTCCTGATTTTGAAATATGAGGTGGAATCTGCCAAGTTCTCCACTTTTTAAAAATAGCATCCATTGTTGTCTGTGACCAGTTTTAGACTAGAATTCCTAACTTTCACTTTTGAAGAAGTTTTGTTACACAAGAGTGAATCTGATTAAAACACCTCAGGAAGATGGTACTGCATATCAGAACATGCTGATTCTCACTGTTTCACTTACTGTTACTGCACAGCCTTTTGCAGGCACATCATCTACCAAGAAGTACTCAAGGGGCTCTGCATCACAAATGGAATTGTGAGAATTAATGAAATTTACTAACTTTGGCACAAAATTAAATTATCTGACTCTTGAGCATTTGTTTTCCTCACCTGGGGCTTCAAGCTAAACATTTAACATTTAAAACCACCATCCTTCCTGTCTTCTATTCGCTGATATTCAATTAAGAGGTTTATTTAAATAGACCAACATTTGACCTCCCCTACCACCTTTCTCCCCATAGTGGAACTCTGCTGCTGCCCACCTGCTGCACTGCAAGATTGTACTTAGCTGTGGTCCCTGGCACATACTTACGGCTGATGGCTTGCTTGAAGAAGAACAGACCACTAATAAATTGCAGGGTCATTACCCTTTATGCATACTTGTTCTAATAGGTGTTGCAGATTCCTGGCTCCTAATAAGGAAAGGAAGTAGAAAAACACATAAATTCTCCCAAGGGAGTCAGACAGCCTGAAGCCATGTTGGACAGCTGTTACTGTTACCATGAACACCAAGAACAAAACAAGGATTAGAAGGGAAAAAAAAAAAAAAAAAAGGAAGAAGGAAAAAAAAAAGATGCATCGTAAGGGATTTTGGCAAGATTTTCTTGGATATGGAATGTATTTTGCACCACCCCAGTCTGTAAAAGCTCATCACTCCTGTGGCTCTTGATGGAATTTGGAGATTAAATAAACATTGGCATAAATTAGACCAAAAATGAACCATTTCATTTATCTGAACTTTGTATTTATGTAGCTTGTTGTTTTCTTCAAAAATTGTCACTTTAATCTCCAGCAGAAAGATTTTGGCATTCGATGGAATCTTGGATGTTATGGTATTACTAAATCTAATTCTCAAGAGGTTTCAGAAAATCTTTTCACAGGGTTTACCTTTCATCTTCTACCCTGAGGCCTGGTGTTTCTCCTGGGGGACAGCTAACAGGAATTGGGTGCTTCCCTGGCTGTCCTGAAGCTATGCCGAGTTACATGAGCTAAGCTTCTGTCCTTCCATATTACAGCTGAGAAATCCAAAGGGGAGACTCATGTCCTCTGTAAGGAGGTGTATTTAGTCTATCCTGCTGAGGTGATTTATGGCTTTGGCAGGGAAAATGTTGACAGTGCATACTGTAAATACAGTTCAAAGTGAATTTGAGTGTTGGAGCTGCAGCTCTCCCTATTACATTAATTTGTTAAAGGTACTCAGTGTAGGTTTGTATGTATCCATAGAGTCACATGATCAATTAAACACACTTGCCTGATATTCTACTAAAAGCGAGAATGGGGCACACCATAGACTGGTGCTGCCTTTTGCAGCAAGGCACAAAACCAACATCACAGCGCAGCTGGGCACTAAGGCACCTACGGCACATGCCACAATCCTGCAATTGTTATCCCTCATCTACTTACAGTGTGCCCCAGACACACACACAGCCCTACACACACACACACACACACACACACCCCTGTGCCTAGCTTCAAGTAAATACACTATTGCTTACTCTTGACTTAAACCATGGAGGGGCAGTGCTCTGCTGTATTGAATATCATCTACTTCACATATAGATAAAGTGATTTTTACTTTTCAAACCAAAAATCATGTTTGCTTTCATCAAAAGACCAAAATCACAACAGATGTCACAAATAAGAACAGCTGAGGGAGTGTGTATTCTCACAAGGCAATCCACTGGAAGGGCATCTCATAACTTCCCTCTTTTCCCATGTGTCTGCAGCTTTTACCACCATACCCCTACTTCGCTTTGGCACCCTCCTTGTACATGAACACTGTTGGTGGATGGCCTGTGGATGTGGATAACTCCTCCATCCCATTCAAAGACATATTCCCATCCCACTTCAGGATATGGCCTCCTACACATAACTACAAATCTTGCCTGCTCAGCTAATCAAAACACTACGCATCTGAGGCCCAGTCATGGAAGCACCAGGCCAGGATGCAGTATCTCTCTCTAGAGTGGAGTAAAGCAGTGGGTAGCTTAAATGAGTATGAATGCTGGTCATATGCTAATACGTATTGCAATTCCTACCTGAATTTAAAAAGAAAAAAATATCCACAAGGAACTTTTTTGATAGTAAATATCTAAATATTTTTCTAAAAATATTTGCGACAAATGAGAGTAACCAGTAACATTGCTTTATATTATAAACCAGTTTAAGTTTCTGTCCAATGTCAGGCTTAACACAAACTAAAAATATGCTACTTATTGAGCTGGAAGAAGGTTTTGATTTACAATTATGCCTTGATGGATTACCTGAAAGTGCAACCTCCAGGCAAACTGTGATTAACTTGACCAAAGACATCTGGGAGAGCCATCTATGGCCTAAAATTATGACCTTGGTATTCTGGGCTGAAACTAGACACCATTTAAATTGCAGTGCTGAAAAACTCTTCTACAGAGGCCTTTGTTTAGGAGGCCAACAGGTTTTTTTAGCCTCAGCAGTTCAGCAGAAACACCTCCTGTGAAGTTACAGGGGGGAAAGAAAGCACTTCCTATTTTTTGTTGCAGACATTACTTTAAAAACAAGACTCCACTCACAGATTGTAAGAATAAAGCAACAAAAACAATTAATAATCTAACGATTAGCAAATGCTGTAGACATAGATTTGGATTTCACTTAGCAAGATTTATGGAGTTAAATATAAAAGTATGACTCTTGAAAGCCATGTGCTCATAATTAGCTCCAGTTTTACCCCTGGATACTGTAAAATCACAACATGCTGTCAGAGCCCATTTTCTGATCCTGTTATCAGCATGGAATAAAGTTTTGCACTAAATGCAAAACAGATTTACAGGTGCTAAAACAGCTATTTTATCAGTGGGAAACAGGCTACCTTTTGTTCTCTAAAAAGGCATTTAATGATTTTACACTGCTCAGTTGATTGCACAACAAAGGGAAAAAAGCTATTTCAGTCATCTGCTGAAACTGAAGAAGATACAATATGAGAACAATCACAAGGAAAGTGACTGCCTCTCTGAATGCAGGATATATAGTCTTGCATATTGTCACAAACAAACAAACAAAAATCCCCAAACAAAATAACAAGATTAAAGCAATGCCGCTCCCTTCTTATTGTTGAGTATGCTACGTAAATCCTTACCATTTCTACAGGCAATCTCAAAAAATAACTGTGTTCCAGGCAGCTGCAAACACTGGAAATTAAATTTTCCCATTGAAAGGAAGCCCTGCCAAGACAGCAGTCCACTCAGTGTATTAATTTCTGCTGCGAGTTACACTGTGAAGGGATTCCTCTTACACTAGCTCCAAAAGGCAGGTGATTTCTGTATCCCCACTACTGCATTCACCTTTCACAGCAAGAAGCACATTCCCCAGGCCAGGAGGACAAGTGTCCTTGCTGAGGAAAGGAACTAATATTTAACTTGTACTCCAGCACCTGTTTCTTTGCAGGCTGGCACCCAGTATGGGGCAGACAGCTGCTGCAGTGTTCCAGGCGGTTTGGGAATAGTGGGGCTGAACAGTTTTTAACAACAGCTGCTTCAGAGTTTGGTAATAGTGGAGCAACCATCTGCTCAAGAAGAAGCAATATCCCTTGGCTTCCTGCTGCATGAATCATTTAAGATGGTGGTTGATGGAAACTTTATTTCAGAAACTAAATACAAGGTCTAGACTCACACGAACGTGAACTCTGAGCAGATGAAGTCTTCGGATTGCAAGAACTTATTTCTAACTATTTGTAAACCCCAAACATTTAGATGAAGGTTTTTGAAGCTCTCTAAGGGATTCAATGCGTTTATTCCTCTGAAAGACTTCAGTCAACTTAAAAAAGTCATGACTCAGCTTTGTACCCAAGACAAAGAGAGTGGCAGTGCAGAAAGCAGCACTGTCATGCACTATGTAAGCATACAGTCTTGCTTTACAGTCTTACCAAAAATCAGAAAAATTAAAGAAGAACAGCTATGTTGAGTCACAGGGAGCTTCTGTCTGACCCACTAGTTTACAACCCAGTTTCCTAAAAGGCAAAATGTACGGAAACAAGGTGATCCTTCCTCTGCCATAGCCTTAAGGCTTCCAAGACTCAGTGAGAGGTCAGCTTTCTGAACTGGAGACTGTTTAGTGGCTCTCAATTCATCTGTCTTCCATATTTATCACTTTACTTCTCTGCTGGTCGAGTATGCATTCTCTGAAAAACAACTTCTTTGTATGACTGGAGCCTGCTGTATAGCAATTCTTATAGATGCTCAGCAGCTGTATTATTATGAAAAAAGGCTCCAGAGGCAGTTCATTTCCCCCTCTTCCCTTCTTTGGTGGAGGAAGAGGGAAGACAAACATAAGGTAAAGGACCTGGTACCATTTCCTTGAGCAGAAGATGTTTCAAACTTGCCAAGTCTGCTATAAAAGAACTTCAGTGATAATGATTGCTTTTACTGACGCTGTTTGAGATGATTTACAAATAGATGCACAAGGTGGTCTTTTTCTGGTCAAAGGGAGGGCGACGTTATGAACACAGTACACTATTCCCTCATGGTTTTCTGGACCTGAGGATGAAATTTTATTTGCCACACTTACACAAATACTGTACTATGGTGGTGTTTGTGAGCACCTTTGCTCTAAAACACCAAAACAAAGTAATAAGAGAGTGAGAGTCTTCAAGGACTAGACAGCAGATACATAAGGCCTGAGGCCTTAGGTTCCAGTGATATTTGGCATCCCCCTTTATTTAATGACATATCATTCTTCCTTTAGCTTTATGCAGAATAAATAGAACTTCAGTCTCTCTTTTTCTCCCAACCCAAGAAATAATTTCTGAAGAGTGAACTTCAAAGCACTTGGCTGTTTGTCAGAAATTACCACAAAACTACAAAGAAATAACCCAACAGTAAATCAAAAATCTGAGAGAGAAACCTCTTGCAAGGACTACAAAGGAAGGAAAAAACAAATGGCATGGATTGATTATAACACCAGCAGTTTGCCACGGCAAAGGAGAAACTGATACCAGATGCTGCTGGGAGTCTTTTCATTACCTTGTGCAAGACCTGCAGAGCCATGAAGGGGCCCCATGCAGCAATACCTCTCTATGTGAGATAAATGTGTGGTGCTTGGGCACGGCAACTCATGCTCAGAAGAGATCTGCAGAGCCAATTATTATTTTATTTGAATGATGAATTTGGAGGCTGACTCCTTGTAAGTTTGCTGCATCCTTTCATCATCTCCCAGCAAGTCTTTTGAAGTTAGCCTGTCTTGAAAAATTATACTGTTATGTCAGAGCTTTTAGCGTCAGCAGCACTACTATTTAAACAAGTGAAAGTAACAGATGAAAAATTACTCATAAACTGTTTAATATTGGATGCAAGGGTTGCCAGACTTTATGCCCTACACACATGCTTTCTCACTTTTTAAATCTTCAGACATCTTTGTCTGGCTCTTTAAAACTTATTTTTAATTTGACTGGCAATTTGTTACCAAGACCAAACAACACAACCGCTTTCTTTCGTTCTTCTAGAAAGCAAGGTCAACTAGAACCTCAAGAAGTATTTTCTTCAATGTTACTCACTCAGGTGTGTCACATGGTGAAAATGTACAGTGCACTAAGGTGGGGTGGGGGGGCAGGATTATTATTCTGATTTTACTTCTTTTATTAGCATAATTGCAAAGACTTGTACTCTGCTCAAAGCTCTAAGTACACTGCATACCAAAACCATGAGGGAGGGATGGAAAAAAAATTGCCATAATATTGTCTTAAAACTAATATATTGGAGTTTTGCTCACCTTTTTTTTTTTTTTTTCAGTCAACTTGTGGTTTCTGAGCTTTTCAGGTTCACTTACTTTGTGATTCCACAGTTTCTTCAGCAACCATGAGATCCAGAAATGCTCCTTTCCTAACAAATAAAAGCAGACATTAAATGGATTCACTAGAGTCTGACAGCTGAGCTCTTTAGAAAAAGTGAATCAAGTATAATGATTATTGGAATAAAACTGCTAAAAGTGCCAATACAGAGGCTGAGAACCAAGTAAATAACTTTTCTGCTTCAATCTTCATGGCTATCTTGCTCTGTCCCCCTCCCAAGTTGATGAACCACTAGGTGCAGACCAGTGGGTAAAGTCCCTCCCACTGTAAGGGAAGACCAAGTTCAGTGCAACCTGAGGAACCTCAGCATATATAAATGTATTGTGCCTCATGAAACGCATCCCAGAGTTCTGAAGGATTTGGCTGATGTAGTTGCCAAGCCACTCACCATGATATCTGAAAAGTCCTGGCAGTCAGGTGAAGTCCCCAGTGACTGGAAGAAGGGAAACAGTGCATCTATTTTTAAAAAGGGTGAAAAACAGGACCTTGAAAATTACCCACGTGTCAGCCTTACCTCTATGCCTGGGAAGATCATGGAACAGAGGGACAGGGATGTGAAAACAGTCAGCATGGCTTCGCCAAGGGCAAGTCCTGCCTCAGCAACCTACTGGCTTTCTGTGATGGTGTGACTATATCAGTGGACATGGAAGACCACCAGATGTCATCTGTCTGCAGGTTTGTAAAGCCTTTGGCATAGTCCCCCACAAGATTCTTTTCTCTAAACTGGAGAGATATGGATTAGATGAGTGGACTGTCCAGCAGATAAGGAATTGGTTGGATGATCACATATGATGGGTAGTGGTCAATGGCTTGATGTCCAGATGGAGACAGGTAACAAGTGATGTCTCTCAAGGCTCTGTACTGGGACCAGTCCTGTTCAATATCTTCATCAATGATATAGACAGCAAGATTGAGTGCACCCTCAGCATGTTGGTAGATGATACCAAGCAGAGTGGTTCTTTTGAAAAGTTTGAAGGATGGGATGCCATCCAGAAGGAGCTGGACATGCTGGAGAGGTGGGCTGAGGAGAATCTCATGACATTTTTTAAGACAAAGTGCAAGGTTCTGCACCTAGGTCGGTGCAACCCTGCATATCAATACAGGCTGGGGGATGATGTAATTGAGGTCAGCCCTGCAGAAAAGGACTTGGGGGTACAGGTAGATGAGAAGCTGGAGATGAGCCAACAAGGTACACTTGCAGCCCGAAGGCTGCATGAAAAGAAGCATGATCAACAAGTTGATTGAGGTGATTCTGCCACTTTGCTCTGGTAAGACTTCACCTGGAGTACTGTGTCCAGGTCTGGGCCCCCAAACACAAGAGCGACATGGACCTGCTGTAGCAGTTTCAGAGGAGAGCCACCAAGATGATCAGATGGCTGGGGCACCTCTCCTATGAAGACAGGCTGGAATAATTTGGGCTGTTGAGACTGGAGAGGAAAAGCCCCCAGGGAGACCTTATAGATACTTTGCAATATCTGAAGAGGACCTACAGGAAGGCTGGGAGAGGACAGTTTAGAAAGGCTTAAAGTGGTAAGACAAGGGGTAATGTTTTTTAAACTGTTGCAGAGTAGATTTAGGTTGGACATAAGGAGGAAGTTCTTTACAATAAGAGTGGTAAGATACTGGAACAGGTTGCCCAAACACGTGGTTGAGGCCCTGTCCCTGGAGACATTTAAGATCAGACTTGACGTGGCCCTAGGCAGCCTGATTTAGTTGGAGTTCTCCCTGCCCACTGCTGGGAGATCGGTCAAGATTACCTTTGAGGATCCCCTCCAATCCAATGCAATCTGTCAATCTGTGAATCTGTAAAGGATGAACATGCAAACAGACAGCAGCAGCAAGCTGCAGCAAGACGGGGAGCGACAGTGGGGACATTACGAGCAGCACTGGTAACTTGAGATGGCAAATGTTAAAAGTGTTACTGCTTTGTAGAATTTTGGAAGACTTTGGCAGCCTTTGTGGAAATGTGAAAGATACAGCAGCTCAGTGGAGGACATTGGCAGGCTTCCTCCCCCGAATACACAGCTTGTGTAGTGCTCTTATGGAAAAAGTATCAACCTAAAGGCTGCTGAACATATTAAAAACCTCCTGATTATTGTCCCATTAACTTCCTGAGAGAAAGGAGCAGAGACAGAACAGCATCACTGATGCTTGTGCCACTGCACCCTGGGAATGCTCTAGCCCTTGCCAAACTCCCAAATAGGTTCAGTTTCACTGAGTGGATGATGGTGATATGGTGTCACAGTTTAACGGGATTTTACAAAGAAAGCCCTGTCTCCAAAACTGTAAGGAAAGGAGAGATGACTCTAATCCTCAGAAAAAGGCACACCAACTTACTCTGTGTGAAAGAACCCGGTGGAGACAGTAGAAACCTATGGAATTTATTACTGAGTAATCCTTCACATTGAAGTGACAAAAAGAGAAACATTTCAAAGAATACTTTCAAAGCTTACCAGAGTTTCTGCTCTACATTTGTCATTGTTTTTGAATAATAACTTCACATGAAACGAAGTGACATCACTGCAACACTGGGCATGTCAAATGTAATAGTATCAACCGAAATTATGGTGAATGTTTGCTTTACTGTTTCGAAGTTACCTTGTTGTCATATTTCTTCTCATATTCATACTCATTAGAAACATAGAAACAAAAAGAAAATGCTTTGCCACTTTGTTTGCAAAGCCATCTTCCTGTCCATTCATATGCATTGTGAGGGTTCTCTTAACATATCTTTAGATCAAATGACAGATAAAGCCAGAGGGGGTTATAAATAGTGCTCTGTAAATGTGTCCAAAAGCCAGAGGAATCAAATGTACCCCTCAGTTTCTATACTACCTAAGCAAATATCATCTTGTTCCCTTGGAGCATGAAAACTCTCCTTGTTGCTTTTTGTACAACACCCAACATAAGATATTTGTGTGGAGACCCCCATAGCACAAATTACAAAGAGTAATTAGCCTTTGTGACTGCCTTCCTCAGTGAGAGGCACATGAAAACAGATCAAAAGTCTCATAAATAGCTAGAGGAATTTGTTCTTTTGGCCAAAGCAGAATGCAAACCCCAGGTAAATATTAGCTTTCTATTACACTCTTCTCCCATGTAATTTCAAAATTAAACCAAGCTATATAGAAAAACAGTTTTAATTTTCCTTCTGGTGACTTGTTTACAACACTGAGGAAAAACAACTGGGTTCTTACTGCTGCTGAAATATCACCAGGCTCTTCAGAGCCTTCCATTACGTAAGCAAGGATCTAGGTCCTGACTTCTTCACATGTTTGTATCTGAATCAGCTGTACAGTGTAATGCAGAACAGTGATACTAAAGATGGTGAAATTTGCCTGGATTTCTGTTGGTAGAACTAATAGCAAAATTTGGCTTGTGTGATGACACACCTTTGAAATTGGGAACAACATGAACTACATAACTGCTGTTAAATGAAGAAGGGTCTCACAACTCCCATTTTTTTTAAAGAAGGAAGAGAATGGTATAAATATAGTAGCAGTATTAGAGTGTATTTTTTACCCGTCTTGAGTGTATTTTGGGGTGTTTCTTTGTTACACTGTGGAATAAAGTCACTTAGGAAGTGATCAAGAAAAATGGTTGCTTGAGTCCCTCAAAATAAGTTTGCCCACAATCAAGAAGAAAATCTTGATAGAAAAATGAGTGAAAGGATACTCCACCTCCAAAGCCAGGACTTTTCATTATATCTGATATCATCCACCATGTCACAACACTCTCTTAACTCCCCCAATTCCATTTAACCTTGCAGCAATGAGTTCAAGAGTTTGAGTTATCTGAGGCAGGACTTCCTTCAATAAATTTCAGAGGTCCTGTCTGATAGTGTCATATCTCCCCATCATCAAAGTTGGTTCTTGCTCCTTCCTTATGGAATTTATCTTGTACTTCCATCAATCATTTTGCTCTTTTCTTTGCCTTGGCAGATGGGGTGATTGTTTTAAAAGGAAATAACCAGAACTGAGGATGGTACTCAAGAGATAGATTTACCAGGTCTGTGTTCAGCAACATAATGATACTTTCTAATTTATTGCCTATTCTTTTCCTAACAATTTTTCGTATTCTCCTTACTGCTCTGGATTTCACCTTGAATACAGTGTTCAGTTTTGGGACCCTCATTACAAGAAGGACATTGAGTTGCTTGAAAGTATCCAGAGAAGGGCAACAAAGCTAGTGAAGGGCCTGGAGAACAAGTCTTGTGAGGAGAAGCTGCAAGTAGCTCATTGTTCTCTATAACTACGTGAAAGGAGATTGTAGTGAGACAGGTGTCAGTCTCTTCTCCCCAGCAGCAAGTGATAGGACAAGAGGAAATGGCCTGAAATTGTGTCAGTGGATGTTTAGATTGGATATTAGGAAAATTTTCTTCAGTTAAAGAGTGGTCAGGCATCAAAACAGGCTGCCCAGGGAGGTGGTGGAGTCACTGTCCCTGGAGGTGTCAAAAAAACATGCATATACGGCATTTCGAGACATAACTTAGCGGCCAAAGTCATGTTAGGTTGACAGTTGGACTCGATGGTCTTAGAACACTTTTCCAACCAAAACAATTGTATGATTATGTGAAAATATGAACACATGCATCCGTTGTATTCTTTTAGACATCCTGCCCATGAGCAAAGCTGAGTCAGCACTACAGGGGAAAACCAGATGAATTAATTTAGCTTCAGTCAAGGATAACTGAGGCTTAATGTTTTATAGGATGATTTTCAAAAACTTAAATGCTAGAAGAGTGCTATGAAAGAATACTGTAAACAAGCTCCATAAATATTTACACTACAATGATAAAAGATATGCTACAGTGAAAATATTTTCTTTGAAACATAGTGCTTACTGTATTGTACCACAAACACGCAGATAACACATTCAGTGATATCTGAATTAACAGAAAAAAAAAAACTAATAGAAAAAAATTTGGAAGGAAGAAAAGAAAAAATAAACAAAATATAAAAGTTTGGGGAAAATATTTTACAGCCTGTAAAAACACTTGAGGCAGCCAGGTAACTTAGTGTCTGTTGAAAACATACTAAAATATACCAAAAATATCCAAAATCTAACAGAGAAAAAACTGTCAAAGACTGAATACTGTGATAAAAAAATAAAAAAGAACTCTTTTACAACAAGCCCACTGGAAAAGTACCACAACAAGTAGAAGATTCCCTTTAAACAGTGACAGTAATCCATAAGCATGGGTAAAAGTGCTTGCTGAGCAAACCTAGGCACAGAGTTGGAGTACTGACGAAGACATAGGTGCTCTAAACAAGGGACTGCAGTCCTTGACAGTCTGAGAAGCAGGAGTTTCCACAGCATCTATAATAGTGGCTATGGGCAGCTTGGAAAACTGAAGTGTGCTATTGGATACATCTGAGTCAGAGAGTAAAAGCAGATACAAGGATTCAGACAAGCCCTATCTCCAACTGAAATTGTGCTGCATTGTCACTGCAGACATGAGGGTTATGTCTTGCTCATCAGGATTGCAGATCTTCAGCTACAAAATAAGGTTATATTTCTTTCTTCTCAGTTGTAGGGATTTATGGTGACAGGGGTGAACTGTAGCTGTCTTGGTACTTGGAAGGTTATTTGGTCCAACTTTTACACCTATTCAAACTGACCTGTGACTCTTCCACTGCCTGGTAAATATAAAATGAAAGATGGCAGAAGACAAAACCAAAATCAGGAAGCCAAATAACCACTTGGCTGTACACTGAAAGTTAGAATATGCCTAGTGTCCCCAGATTTCCCCAACAATTATCCATTTTTTTTCTAGAAGTAGTTGGCTAGTTAAGAGAATAAAAACCTGAGGCTTTAGCAGAAAGCTATCAAACATAAAGCAACACTACAGAATAAAAGTGAAGAAAATCTAAAAGCAATGGGAAGAGTCTCTTTTGTCAGTTAAGTGGTGAGAGAATCAAAACTAAAGCTGCTCATACTCAAAAATCAAAGGAAAAACAAGCTTGGAAAAGCAAGCTTTCAAGTAAAAGAAGCTTAAAATGTCAGACATTGTGACACTACTGAATCTGGTTTTGCAAGATACCTTCAATTCTTCTTCAGTAAGGGCTATGGAAGCTAAAATTCCTGAGTGCATAAAGGGTCACTATCAGTCTACTTACTAACTAGGGTACCAAGCAGTTGCTTCTTCTATGGACCTTGCTTGAATTCTGTAATTCAGTTTTCTGAAAAATGGAGGCACCGAGGATACCTATTTAAAGGTACACATTGAAACACTTTTCTGATACTGCTGTCTTCATCCTTTACTGTTTCACAGTCAATGTACCTATATACCCTAAGGAAAATTCTTTTTTAATTAGAGGACAGTTTTATTCTTTCTTTTTCATATAAGCTATAGGTTATGACTGTTGAAAATTGGAGTTCAGAAAAAAGTATCCTCCCAGATTAAACGAGAGATAGTAGTCAATTCTGAGAACTGGCACCTTGAACTATCTGTTTAACGTGTAAGCTTTTCTGTAAGAGAGAGATTGTTGATCTTAGGGACAAAAATAATGTGTAAGGCTGTCTGATGTTTATCATTCAGAATCATTCCTGAGTGCTCAAACAAAAAGCAAGCTGTAAAACTAGTTTCTAATCCTGCTAGGGCAGATGGATTTGTAATGAAGATGTACTAGGAGAGGTAACATGCGACTGACATGAATTTCTTATCCCTTACAACAGCCCAGGCTGACAGAAGGTGGCTATGATTCTTGCAGGAATATGGAAGAGGAGGAACACAAAATCTGAAGGCACCCTAAGGAAAGAGTAGCAATGCACAAGGAAATCTCCATATAGTGCTCTTTGGCATGTTCCCAGTCCACAGGTCAGCACGCTTCATCACTTCAGTGAAGATCAGGAAATATGAAGAGTTATTTTATTAAGGCCCCTTTATCTTCTGAGACACAAGGAAGTAACTGTACAAAGACAGGATGGAAGAGGACTGTCCAAACAATGTAGAGCAGAAAAGAAGCTGAGGATGATAGTGAATATGAGTCAGAGCAACCAAGAGGCTCTGGTGAGAGGATTCTGAAGTCCAGACATGTTGAATATCACTAAGAGGTATGAACTGCAAGAGGACATCTAAAGCGAGAGGAAGTGTTCACTGTGAAGAAGTTGTGGATACATTAGTTAACATATTCTTAAAAATAAACTATAATCAGGAAGGGAATATTTTTTTCCATGTCCACAGGGACCGAGCTGCACCAAGTGTGTATCAAGTGGTTTGGAAAAAAAGCTTTTTACCAACAGGTTTGTAAGGCACTGCAATATCATTTACCAAGGGGTGTAGAAATACCATTACTAAAGGTTCATAAAAAACAGGTTGAACAAGTATCTAGCTGCAGTGACAATGAAGCATTCCTGACCATACCTTCAGGCAAGGTACAGACTTGATGACTATTCAGGATAACTCCACAGAAATCCCTTCTCTCTTTGTTTTTTTAAAAGGAGTACCGATCATTTCCCCATCTTAATTTCTCTCTTCTCTAAATAGGGTTACTTTGCTTTACTGGAGTCTCCTCTACTCTTTAAGTGAATTCGGGCAGAAAGAGCAAAACTGTCCATGAAACTTTTAAAAACTGTTACAGTGAGGATAGTAGGAACACAGACATAGCAAGGTGCAGGTTGCAATTACCCCAAAGATGGGTGAATGAGACAGTGATTGACCACAGGAAAGGTGTCATAGGCATGTTTGACAACATCCTGAGCACAGATTTCATGGTGAAGCTTTAACCCAACTGTGTTTTTTCACAGATTACTCCATCCACATATATCTTTTCTTGGGAAATTTCCTTTGAACTTTAGATGAGAGCCCAGTCCTCGGTGAACATTAGTGCTAGTCCTTGGACTTGAAAAGAGGCAGATTTATTTATATAGCCTGCAAGCCTGACTCCATAATTTTATCTCAACAACTGAGTAAATAATTTTACTTGGCCTTGTCAGAGGTAGTTGGTGAATTACTCTAGGTAAATAAGTGTTATTTTTGAGTGTTATCAAGGGAGAAAAACCTCTGGAGACACGGAAATGCACCATGGGCTGTTCCTAATGACTCATGGAGCTTCACCTGAAAATCTGGCCTGAAAATAGGTTGTTCCAGTACTGAGTGATGCAGGCTACTTCTGAAGGAGATTAAGTAAATGTTCCAGGGCTGCAAGGACAAGTAGGGGAAAAAATATCATCATTTCAAGGAATATCTCAGCAAGCCAAGCCTTAGGGTTCTGGAAGTAATTTAATCACCTTTTTAAGTTAACAAAGTTAGGAAAATAATGCTTTTTTTATGACCTTTTTTTCTGTCCTCCAACGTGCCATTTCTTGCTTTTGGGGCTTTTTGTCCCTCTTTTTTTTACAAACATACTTTATGTGCCTGCCAATAAAGGGAGAATGTTATACCCTAGAATCTTTCTGTGTATGTTAAAACTGTGCTTTGCAAAATAATAGTGGAATAACAAGTAACAGCTTTCTTAAGATAGAGTCAATCGATTCCAGGAGAGGCTATTTACTGAATTATATACAGGCCTCTTGGAAGAAGAAAATCTCTCAAGTGCTCTCAGTTTGACAAACATTTTTTCCATCATCTGGTTAGAATTTTTGTGCCAGTTAGCTTGCAGTCCTGCTATTTCCTGCGCATGTGTTCTGCAAACCATGGGGAGGATACACTCGGTGATTTCGAAGGAGTCAAGAGTGAGATGCAATTATGGGGGCCTAAGCACACAAGAGATAGAATCTCTTTCCTGACAGCCAACATAGAGGGCAGTCTGTCTGAGCCCAGAGGCAGCTGATTTGATCTGAGCCTGAGTATTGAAAAAAAATCTCAGTAGCCATGAGCCCCTCTTGTTTATTTAGAAAGAAGCCATTGTATCATTTGATTATTCTAACGAGGCCTGCAAAGTGCTGGCTTTGATATGATGAATTTAAAAAACATCCAGCCTGTGTTCAAGTGAAGTGGCTTCATATTGTACTGCCTCTTCATACATACCAAAACCTCTGCACGTTTGCCAAGGTCTTTCAAACATACTTTTGACATTCAATGCACTTAATACTCAGACTTCAAATGAGAATGCATTTGAATGAGGGCGGGTTTTGGAAATTTGCCCAAATTCTGCATTTTTACTTTCTTTGACCTAATCCATTTAGTTGATATCTGTTCCCTGCACAGATGCCAGTATTATCAGAGCATGTGGATAGCAGATTGGTTTACCTATGTCTCCACTTTTGAGTTGGGCCTGTATATTAAGCTAGAATTGATTCAACAAAGTGCCCTCAAAGCTGCGTGTTTACCATTTGCCTCTCCACATGTAGATGTGGCAGATAACTTTTCCACAATTATGTATTTGTAAAGCTTACTCAGTGTCTGATTTGGTGCAATAGTTAGCTTCTACCCTTAAGACTGAGGAAATCAAAATTATATTTTCTCTTACTAGAGTATTGAAGAGCTACAAATGCAACTATGGGACAAGTATGGGGCCCTTAACCATCTCAGTGACATGCCAGATTATGTGAAAGTTTTCAACTAATTTTAAAATCCTGGCAAGTTTGAAGAACTTGAAGAACTGTATAGGTTTTCTCTTTGTGATATTGAATGCTGAATTACTTAAAGTACCTACTTTACAACTAATTTTAAAATCTATGCTAAATTTTTTATTCTGGATCTCTAAGAAAGATGTTTTTGTGAACACTGAATCATTCATTAGGGAGCAAAGTTGTTGACTTCATCCTAACTGACAAAGGAGT
Source organism: Indicator indicator (assembly GCF_027791375.1). NCBI lineage: Eukaryota > Metazoa > Chordata > Aves > Piciformes > Indicatoridae > Indicator > Indicator indicator. Next base: position 54,362,208 of record NC_072053.1, on the reverse strand, counting down.
TTGAATCCTGTCAGTGCAGAACTTATACCACAGAAAATATTTCCATTTCATTCTGAAGTTTCTGAAAGCAGCTGGTCTCCAGGACATCTCTCATCCATTCTCTTGAGATAAACAAAAGCTACTAGAAATATAGGGCAAAAAAATGTCTGACTCTGACACACTCACAGCTGCTTGCTGCCAGCTGACCCTTCTAAGGCAGCATCTTCAAGCCTCCTTGCTTGGCCTTCTGGGTTGCAAGTGCATATTGCTGGCTCATGTTGAGTTTATCATCAGCTGACATACCCAAGTCCTTCTCCTCAAGACTGCTCTCAAAACACTCCTTGCCCAGTCCACATTTGTGCTTGGGATTTTCCCAACACAGGTGTAGGACTTTGAATTTTGCCCTGCCTAACTTCATGAGTTTGGCTTGGGCCCACCTTGTCATCTGCAAGCTTGCTGAGGTGCACTCAATTCCACTGTCCATGTCACTGACAAAGATGTTAAACAGCACTGGTCACCTTATCAGCCCCTGGGCACTCCACTTCTCACTGGTTTCCACTTTGACATTGAGCTGTTGCCTGCAACTCTTTGACAATTTCTTGTCCAGCAAGTGGTCCACCTGTGAAGTCCATGCTTTTCCAGTTTGGAGATCAGGATGTCATGTGGAACAGTGTCAAACACTTTACACAAGTCCAGGTAGCTGACATCAGTTGCTCTTCCCTTATCCACTGATGCCATAACTCCATCACAGAAATCCTCCAATTGTATCAGGGATGATTTGCTCTTGGTGAAGCCATGTTGGTTACCATCAATCACCTCTTCTTCATTTTCCATATGCCTTAGCAAAGCCTTCAAGAGGATCTGCTTGACAATCTTGCCAGGCATATCTTACTATGTTACTTGTCTGTAAGTAATCCCTAAAGCTTGAATAAATACACCTACTTGTTCCATGTGTTGGAGCAGAGCTGTGCATGTTATAACAGCTGGCATTCAATTTTCTAGTGAGTAAACATTATGTCCAGGGGTTGAAGTGGACTGGAGTGGTTCTCTTATGTCTGCTAGAAAGCTACCAGGTTAAATGTTTGGTTCTTAGCCCCACCCTTCGAAAAGGTAGAACATATCCAAAAACTGAACACTAGTTTGTTACAACCATCTCAGAAAACTGTAACTGTGGCAGCCTTCTCTGTCAGTGAGAATTTCAGACCTTCAGTGCTCGCTCCTGTAGTAAAACATCCTTTAAGTGCACCTGAAATTTATGTTTATTCTGTGTGTACCACATAAATTCAGCATGATACAAACTGCAACAGAAGAGTAGCAAACTATATAAACAACTATATAAACAACTATATAAACATGTCAAAGACTGTTGTTAGATGATACACTTTATATGGGTCTTGATCCCAGTTCAGAGCTGAGTCTGCTTCCCTGGGCAGGCCAGGATGCTCCAGGCTTGGGAGTCCCCACTGGTACCTATGCAAGTTGTGATAGGAGGCATCTAGATGGTAATCCTCCTCTGATAAGTCAAAGTGTTTTGAGTGATGTGAGGATTTGCAAGCAGGAAGATAAGAAGTAGGAAAGTTGGACAGCAAATCCCGTGCCTAGGTAGAGAGGACAAACAGTTCCCTGCAGAAAAGGAAAGGTGAAAACAAGAATGACATGTAAAACAGTGGACACCGAGATGAGCTTCATCCTCACACAAGGAATGACACACATCTAGTCATTCTTATGTAAATAGTGAAATTATTTAGACAGAAAGCATTTGTCAGTTTGAGAAGTTACAGAATAAAGTACAGCTTTATGTGTCTGAGACAGGAAAGTTTTATTCCTGTAGATAAAAATTACAATATTTGTCCAACACAGCATGTGTTGTAGTTCCTTTATACCACTCTTCTATGACTTTTCTTTTGTTTCTGCATATCTATCCAGAGCGGTTATTAGTTCCACTTCCAGCTGTCTTCACACTGTCACGATGGATCTCCTTTCAGGCTCAGACCAACTCCTGACTCTGTATCCATGGGATGGCCTGTGTTTGATCTGTTCCACTGGGAGAAAGGAGACCACATCCTATCTGTGAATCTCTGAGCTAGACTATTTTTTTCAACAGCTGAAAAATGAGAACAGGTTTGTTAGGCACTGTCCTAGCTTCCATGCTGACAGACATAGTTTCTTGATAGCTTTTATCGTGCAGTTACCAGTGATTTATTTTACCTTGGTTTTGTTGTGACCAAGGAACAGTCCAACAAAAGAAATGTTTATCTGGCTGCCATGTGACAGTTTTTGGACCTTCCACACATCTACACAGAGCATAAAGACCAATATTTAAAAATTGCTCACCCATATTGATATGATCTGCATTGTCGCAGATACCAAAGACCAGAGACAGCTTACAAATGAGCCAATAAATGTCTGGCTGGTCAAGAAGCTGAAAAAAAGATGCCTAATTTTCAGATGAATGAAATCTACAGTTAGATTAATCTCACAGCAGTATTTTCACTTATGCTTGATAACTTAGGAAAAGAGAGGCATGGTATTATCTGCAGAAATGGGAAAATAACAGAATACCTACATAACAACTAGTGGGAACACAACTGGTTAATGAAATTGCTCCACTAATATATGAGAACAAGCATGTTCCAAGAGAAGACAACAAGGTGTCCTTTTCTGTCTTCCAACTGATGTTATGAAAAAAGCCAAGCCCCAAACCAAACCAAACTAGTATTGTTTTCATATAATCATAGAATGGTTTGGGTTGGAAGGGACCTCCAAAGATCACCTGGTTCAATGCCTCTGCAGTAAGCAGGGGCATCCTCAACTAGATCAGGTTGCCCAGTGCCCTGTCAAGCCTCACCTTGAATATCTCCAAAGATGGGACCTCAACTACCTCCCTGGGCAACCTGTTCCAGTGTTCCACTACTCCCATGGTAAAGAATTCTTTGCTAACACCAATCCAAATCTTCTCTTCTCTAATTTGAAGCCATTGCCCCTTGTCCTATCACCACAGACCTTTGTAAACAGTCTCTCTCCATCCTTCTTTTAGGCCTTCTTCAGGAACTGAAAGGTTGCTATTAGATTTCCTCAGAGCCTTCTCTTCTCCAGATGGAACAACCCCAGTTTCCTCAGTCTGTTTTCACAGGAGAGGTGTTCCAGCCCCCTGATCATTTTCGTGGCCCTCCTCTGGACCCACTCCATCAGGTCCATGTCCTTCCTAATGCTAATATATCCTGCGTAGTCTACATCTTCTCATCACAAAACAATGTGAAATTAGCTTTCTGTTTTCACAGAAAGAAAAAAAAATAACTGGAGAAAAAAAATGTGTTTAGTCATGACATAGAATTGAAGTTAGGGAACTGAGATTTAACTAGACACCATTTTTTCACCACTTTGAATAATTTTCTTAATTTATAAAAACCTTGTCTTCTTATGCAACAAAACTGTCTTTTTAGACAGCATGGAATCCATGGATTCCAGCATGGAATCATCTAAATTAAAAATATTAGCCACTTACTTTTAGAATTTTTTGGGTATCCTTTAGACAAAAATCTAAAACCCAAAACCTCTCATGTGCTCGTGTTTTCAGCATTCAAATTAATGATATTTTTTTGGTGAAACAACAGGATACTTTTTACAAACAAGTAATTAAACCCCAATTACCAAAAAGCAACTACAAGATGTTTTCAGCTATCTCTATTCACAAGTTTGACCCCAAAATAGCTCTGAAAATGTGGACCAGAGTATGTTTACATCTGTCTTCAATTATGCAAGTCAGCCACTGAGACAAAAAGAGTCAACAGTCTGTAACCCGCTTTCTGCATTCCATTACATTACTCTGAACTTCTAGAATAAAAAAAAAAAAAATCATGAGATGAGTTTAAAATTACAAGACTACAAAAAACTAGATCTGGGGATGTTTAATTTATATATTCAAGAGGGATTTTTCTAGGCTACCAGAAGAATAGAAACAAATATTTTTTGAGTGTAAGGTCATATTCTGGTAAGAGCACATCTAGAAATCTGGGGATTTAAATGAACATCAGATATTATAAGGTTTATGCTAAAATTACAAGAGTTCACAGTACTATCAAGAGCAAATTCTGCCTGGTAGACCTACAGTATTTCTCCTCTGCCATGCGATTGGCATTTATCATTTGAAGAAGTTTAGAGTCATAGTCCAAAGCAAGGCACTATTGTGAAAAAAAAACAAAAACAAAAACCACAACAAATAAATTAACTATAGAAAACCTGTGAGGGATGTAGGAAAGTGTAAGATTGGCAGGATGAATGTTGGGATTCCTGACATTGATGGAAAAACTGTACACAGTGCTAAAATGTCAGTGGAACTGTCAAAGCACCAGACACTTCCATTCTTCTTTCTGGATGTAAAAGGATAGAGGAAAACACTTCATTTTACCATGGGGATGATGTAAGAGAAAGGCCAAATTAAATAATTGTTTCTTGGAGGATTACTTGCATTGTTCTTCAAATAACAGTGCCTAAGTCTGTAAGACATCTGCTTTGTTTCTCTGTCTGCTCAGATTGACTTCTGGGATAACAGGAAGATATCACCAACGCTCCATTCCCTTTGCAGCTTTTGGCTATCATTTTCCCCAACTTGGATTTGAATATCTAGCTTTCTAATCCAGAAAGCAGATGTTTTAACAGTACCTGGGAAATGATTTTTAGCATGTTTTGTATGTTCTAAATATAATCCAACCAATAGAAACTGCTATTCAATATTTAACCTTTTCCTTGAGATACTTTTCTCTAGCAGATTTAGTGTTTAACATAGAACAGATGGAAACTGTAACATTTTTGGCACAAAAAGACAAAACCTGAAAGTTTTTTCCCAGCAAAAAATTGTTTGCGCTCTTTGTCCTGACAGTGGCACCTGATTCCCTCTGGAAGGATTAAGTTTCTCCACATCCATCATATCCAAATAGTGCAGTGTCAAGAGACCGGCAATACCCTTAGTTTGCCCATCCATGACTGACACTCAGTACATTCTTGTCTGAGTGGACTTGGAGGTTGACGTAAAGGTAAATTCCAGACTAGCATCTTAAGACACAAGCTCTTTTGTGTACTGACTTTTCCTCTGACTTCTAGACTCTCCATAACCTCATTTGGCATGTAAAGCAGTTTCAAGCAGGAGCATGCATTCTGTCACTTTGTAAGAAAATCCTACCTTGGAACCTAAGTGCATTCAGCTGTTACTAATAGTAATAATTTAAGAGTCCAGCAAAATGCCAGGCTTAACAATAAACATGCCAGGATACAAGAGTGTATTGCAACTGATGTCAAAGTTAACGCCTTGTTAATCTAACAGAAGTAAACTGTAACTCATCAGAGCATATCTGACTTGCCAGTCCTAATATTTTATTTAATCACTTTAAGTTGCAGAAATAAGGCATAACTTTTAGCTGGTATTTAAGTCAACTGGTGGAAAACAAAATCCAAGAGCCTGGGAGCATATTAAAAACATCATCAAGCCTTGAGGCTCAGCCACAGGTCGCAAGAGTCTTTGAAAATACGAAAGTGTACTGAGTTTTCTGACTGTCAGTATGCCTGAAAGTCTGTTTCTATTCAGGTGTTTTGTGTTTTCACAATATCCATCAAAAATATTCTACTTTCATTTTGGTGAATTTTAGTTAAAAAAAATAGTAATACTACTTATCTTTTACCTCTGGAAATTTCCCATAGGATTTCAGAGGAATGTGAACAATTCAGGGTATGTCTCCCTGGGTGCTCAAAAACAGAAAGCAGTGATAGTTTGCTGCACTGTTTCAGAAGAGAGATGACAGCTTTCAGAATCATGCATACCATGCTCTTCCCAAACAACAATCTGTACTTGCCAAGTAAAGCTTCAAAATAGTTATTTTTCTAAAGTGTTCAAGGTTAAGTTCTTGCTCTGTGCATTCTTATGTCCTTTTTTTTTCAGTTAGAAGAGTATGATTTTGATAAGAATTTCAAAAGTGTCTTAACCCTTTAAAAAATATGTTTCTTTGAATCTTGAGGCACATTCATTTTGCTGATAAGCTAAGGATTCTAAATACACCACACCAAGTCTGGAAGTGGAATGCAGCCTCACAATTCACATACATAATTTTGAAAAATAGATTGAAAGGCACTCTTTGTAACTGCTCTGAGCATGCACTCACATGTGGAAGCACAGAAACTGCTCTTAAAATTGTAACTTCTATTGTCTTTTATTGTTAGGTTTCGTTGTGGTTGGTTCCTTCATTCATGTGTTCTTTGATTTTTTTTTATCCTCATAAAGAGTCTCAGGTGTTTATTGTAGCTGTAAAGTAGGCAGTGTCTTGAGGAAAAAAACCCACACAAACCAACTTTCTAATGTTTCAAAAATATTTTAAAGTAAAATATAAACATTCTTAGACATATTTGGCTTTATCCTATATATAAGTCTATATTTATTTTCAAGATGAGGAGTGATCTTTTTTGTTTTGTTTTTCGTGATGAAACAGGTAGCCTAGAGAGGTGTTTTTCATGATGGAACAGGTAGCCTAGAGAGGTGGTAGATGCCTCATCTTTGAAAACATTCAAGTTCAGATTGGACAAGGTTCTGAGTAACCTGATCTAGCTAATGATGTTCCTAGTCATTGCAGGGAAGTTAACTAGAGGAGTTTTCAAGATCCCATCCAACTCAAAATATTCTGTTATTCTATTTTGTGCTAGTATAATTTGGTAAAAAGATTATGTGCCTCCTTGGTTTTTTTTTTTAACACATTTATTCTCACATTTTAGGACCCATATTTTTAATTCAAGTATTTATTCTCTCTCAAGAGGCGAAGATACTGTCAGCACAGACATAATATAGAGCTCCCCTAATGTCCCATTCCTTAGAAGCATCCATGGCATGATTAGCTTCTTACTCAGCAGCATCTTAGGAATAAAGTTTTCAGGTTTCATGGGTAGAAAGGCAGAAGAAACTTGCCTCAGCAGTATGAAGTTTTCAAGTGCTTTTTTTCTCACTGACACAACTGAGCAGCTGTAGTTGATGAGCCAGGTAGGAGAAAAACACTGCTGGATCTCACGAACAAGAAGGGTCTGGTTGAAGCAGTGAAAGTTGAGGTCAGCCTTAGCTGAAGCAACCAGGAGATGGTGGAGTCCAGGATCTTGTATGGTAGGAACAGAATACCAAGCAGGATTGCAACTCTGGACTGCAACTCTGGACTGCAACTCTGGACTGCAGCAGGGCCAAGTTTGGCCTTTTCAAGAAATTTCTGGGGGAAGTTCTGTGGGACAGGAAACTAGAAGGCAAAGGGGCCCAAGACAGTTGGTTAAAATTCAAGGACTACTTCCAAGCTCAAGATTCGGGCAGCCCAATGGGCAGGAAATCAAGAAAGGGAGACAGGAGACCTGCATGGTTGAACTAGGAACTGCTGGGCAAACTCAAGTAGAATAAGAGAGCCTACAGATCATGGCAGGAAGGGCTGGCCACTTGGGAGGAGTATAAGACAGTTGTCAGAGGATGTAGGGAGGCAACTAGGAAAGCTAGGGTCTCCTTGGAATTAAACCTTGCAAGAGAGGTCAAGAACAATAGAAAGGGCTTCTTAAAATACATTGCAAGAAAAACTAACACTAGAGGCAATGTAGGCCCAATGTTGAATGAAGTGGGTGCCTTAGTGACAGACGATACAAAGAAGGTAGAGTTATTGAATGTCTTCCTTGTCTCTGTCTGTATGGCTGGAGACTGTCCTCAGGAACTCCAGACCCCTGCGACCCCAGAGGAAGTCAGAATAAAGGAGTTTCCCTTAGCTGATGAGGACCATGTTAGGGAGCAGTTAAGCAATGTGGTGGTACATGGAGACTGTCCTCAGGAACTCCAGACCCCTGCAACCCCAGAGGAAGTCAGAATAAAGGAGTTTCCCTTAGCTGATGAGGACCATGTTAGGGAGCAGTTAAGCAATGTGGTGGTACATGGATCCTGATGGGATGCACTTATGGGTGCTGATCAGCTAGTGGAAGTCACTGATAGGTCACTCCCCATCATCTTTGGTAAGTCATGGGGAACAGGAGAGGTGCCTGAGGAATGGAGAAAGCAAATGTCACTCCAGTCTTCAAAACTGGCAAGGAGGAGGACCTGAGAAACTATAGACTCATCAGGCTCACCTCCATCTCTGGGAGGGTGATGGAGCAACTTATCCTTGGCGCTCTCTCTAGGCATATGAAGAATAAGAAGGTCATTTAGAGCAGTCAACATGGTTTTACCAGCGGGAAGTCATGTTTGACAACCTGATAGCCTTTTATGAGGACATAACCAAGTGGATAGATGATGGTAGAGCAGTGAATGTAGTTTAGCTTGATTTCAGTAAAGCATTTGACACTGTCTCCCACAGCATCCTTGCAGGTAAACTGAGGAAGTGCGGTCTGGATGATCAGATAGTGACATGGAATATGAACTGGATGAAGAAAAGAACTCAGAGAATTGTGGTCAATGGGACAGAGTCTAGCTGGAGGCCTGTATATAGTGGGGTTTCTCAGGGGTCAGTACTGTGACCAGCACTGTTCAATATGTTCACCAGTGACCTGGATGAGGGCACAGAGTGCACTGTCAGCAAGTTTGCTCGGTGGAGTGGCTGACACACCAGAGGGTTGTGCTGCCATTCAGTAGGACTTGGACAGGCTGAAGAGTTGGGCAGTAAGAAATTTAATGAAATACAACAAAGAAAAATGGAGAGCCTTGCATCTGGGAAAGAACGACCCCACAGACCAGCAGAGGTAGGGAGCTGCTCTATTGGAGAGCAGCATAGGAGAAAAGGACCTGGTGGATGACAGGGCAACCACAAGCCAGCAATGTGCCCTTGTGGACAAGAAGGCCAATGGCATCCTAGGGTGTATTAGAAGGGTGTGGCTAGTAGGTTCTCCTCCCTCTCTACTCTACCTTGGTGAGGCCACGTCTGGAATATTGTGTCCAGTTCTGGGGCCCTCAGTTCAAGAAGGACAGGGAACTGCTTGAAAGAGTCCAACACAGAGCCACAAAGATGATTATGGGCATGGAACATCTCCTTTATGAGAAAGGCTGTGTGAGCTGTGTCTTTTGAGAAAAGGAGACTGAAAAGGGACTACATTCATGTTTATAATGTTATGTGAAGGGCGAGTGTCAGGAGGATGGAGCCAGGCTCTTCTCAGTGATGTCTGATGATAGGACAAGGGGCAATGGGTGCACTCTGTAGCACAGGAGGTTCATGTAAACATAAGTAAAAAGTTTCTCACTGTGCGGGTGACAGAACAAGCTGCCCAGAGAGGCTGTGGAGTCTTCTTCTCTGAAGACATTCAAAACCCATCTAGATGCATTTCTGTGTGACCTACTCTAGGCAATCCTGCTGTGGCAGGGGAATTGGACTAGATGATCTTTCAAGGTCCCTTCCAACCTCTAACATTCTGTAATTCCTAGAGATTCCACATTCCAGCATAATGCATCACAGAACATATTTACTCCTGAAAACAGCAGGCTTTGGGCTATGGTGCTTGCCGGGCTCAAAAGGAAAACAAATTGTGATTCCACTTGAGTTGTTTAAATACTTCATCCTCAGCACCGAGTGAAACAATGCAACCAGAACAGCATCACTGTTTCCCAAACTCCACTGTTGGGAAGCCCAACCCAGATTTGCAGTCAATGTATTTTTAAATTAAAAATTAAACTGGTGGTTACTAGCTAGAATAATAGGCATATGACCAGCACCACCAGACTACCAAGAGCCCAGCCCTCCACCCCCACCCCCATATGTTACTGGTGTGGATGTACAGAAATTGATCTATGTAGTATTGGTATACTTGAAGTACTTGAAGGAACATTTCCAACCACCCCACACAGAGATACACAGTGTTTCCATGAAAATACGTTATTTGCTAATCAACTATAATGCATGCATGCATGAGACTTTTTAATAATGAAGCCTGTGCTGACTTTTTAGTGAAAGGCTGTGAGCCACACATCTAATTGAGTCAGATCCAGGCAGCAACTTCCAGGCACAAGTTTATTTCAGCAGAGGTAATATCAAGACATATGCAGATTATTTCTCTTCCTTCCACAGCCTAAGGGTAACAACAGTCACAATTTTGAAAGGGGAACTAGCCTTTTGAATTTGCTGCAAGAAAATAGCCTGGCAGAGGATTCTACCTCATTTATACACAATTTTAATTAATATTTGGCTGCTCAAATCTCCCTCTCTTTTCTTATCAAGATGTCCAAAAAGTGAAATAGCAAGCAGCAGATATTAGAGATTTCTGAAAGACAAAAGGCAGTTATTACAATTTAATCTGCATAACTTTGTTAGTAGGGATTGGTGATGATTAGAAGGACTAGCTTGTCTAACCCCTTTAGGCTAAGTGCACTAGCACTCAGCATTAACAAAATAGAAGGGGCAGGCAGAAAGAGAATGTCCAAGGAGGATATAGATAAAATCATGGATGACAATGTGAACTGAGAATGGCTATTCATTACTACCTACAACACTAGACTTGTAAACATAGCAGGTAGCAGATGTAATACAAATTCCTTGCACACTTCTTTACATGGTGAGATGTAGATCTCTCAACAACATCATGTGGTACAGCTCCAAAGGAAAAAAAAAAAACTTCCAAAAAGGCACTGGATGACTATGATGGGCCAATGCATCGCAACTGCTGACCACAGAAGCTGGGAGAACTGATTCAGAAGAGCAACATCCTGCACATGCTCTGCTCCTGACCTGTTTCCCCAAGCACTACAGAGCTAAATGACTCCAATATCTAGTATTACGATCTCCTCAAGAACCACTTGACAATCCTTGAAGAGATTACCACAGAGGTAATGTAATAAGCGCCACCAAGCTCTCTAAATCCAATTCTGGTAATTTGGTTCAGCCTGAAGAGAGTGTGGTAAACAAATATAACCTGGAGAAATACTCTTTCTGATTTATTAAACTGCTTAATCATGGAGGGAAGAAATTGTATTCCACTCTCTGGCTCTTGACACAATTTAGACCAACCTTGTCTGATATTATCTATATGGAGAAAGACTTGATTATGAAATGCTAGTGCAGAAATTTTAGTTGTGCTTTCCTGTACATGTGCTGGTGCTCAGGCTGGAGGCTCTGTGTGTGAAGCTGGGAGCTGGAAATATGGAAAAGGAGTAAGGACTCATTGCAGTAGTTGTATGAAAACAAAGGAGCTATTAACTAACTCTCCAGAGAAGAGACTGCCTACTTTATCCTAGAAGCTCTTAGAAAAGTCAGACTGCCAAGAACACACTAATTCCATAGCCACTCTTGAGTACACCACCACGGCTAAAAGCCCTAGCAATATCTGCATATGTAGCATTTTAAAGTGTTTTTCCTAATTGTTTCTGATTGGGGTTTGGTGTTTGTGTGGGTTTTTTCTCATGCAAACTCAGTAATGCAGTTCTCAAGTATTATTTGAGACAAATCATAAAAATTAATGAAGAATTGAGGATGAAAGAACACTATACTGTAGTAAAAATGTAAGGCAGCTGCTCGATGAGCAAATTCAGGATAACCAAAATAAAAGGATTTCACATAAAAAATTATTCAATATCTGAACAGATGATAAGTATCAGGCTTGCCTTGTGGACTGTTTGAAGGATGGGTCATCTCTGCATTGAGGTACCATGGCTGCTACCTGGCCTGCTAAAATATTTCTGGTCCTTTCTTTCATAAAGGAATTAGACATAAGAGCAAAGAAAGCTGTAAAATACAATCAGAAGCTGATGTGCATACCAATACCCTTAGGACGTTATGATCAAAGTACAGCAATGGCTGCATGTGCTGTTTTCCTGAGGCCCAATTTCTATATAATAATCCCTTCCATTTTCAACAGGCAATAATTCATTGTTAACTGAACATCAAAGCTGCAGTGATATTAATCTGGACTAGAGTTAGTGTTTTGAAGGGTATGAATCTGCTTCAAGTACTACTGCCTCCACAACATGGACAGCAAGACTAATTCTCTGCTGCTGTCTTCCATGACACAGCTACTCTCATGGCCACTGAGAAGCTAGACATAGGTTCTCTTGAAGTCAGACATGACATTAACTTAAGTGTTAATGCTGGCTAGAATTAACTGGATTTCCTCTCACTCCCTCTTTGGTCTTCATTGCCGGGGAGTACACTGCTCAAAGTAGCCACTTCCTGAAATATGATTAAGACAGAAGTAAATGGTGAGGTAGCAAAATGAAAGCACCCCTTGTTTGGAGAAAGATTTAGGGAATGTATGTGCTTCTAATTAGGCATTAGTGACTTCTGAAAATTAAGCACATGCTCCCAGGTGAGTGCTGCATAAGTCATAATTCAGGATATAAACTCCCACTCTGGCCAACAGAAAAAGGTGGATATCTTTAAAGAGAGATTCAAGAGACCCAGAGGCTGAGCAGGTGTGCAGTAGACTGCTCTATTGGAAGTGCTGATAGGAGATGGATGCTAAAAAACACCCACACCTCTTAGATGTCCGACTTCAACGTGCATAGTACTCACCTAGTCTAAAAGCACAAAGTCCACACGTTGAGGCACAAACTGATTTGGACTTAAAAAATAACATGTTTATATCTAGTGAGTTCCCCTCTCTGTATGATGGTATATTGACATGGGTGATCAGCCAAGAAGGGAGGTTATGGGCTCTCAAGACCCTAAAACCATATTGAATATTTCTGAGCAAGAATGACCACAGATGCTCCCCTCTGAGGATACTTGTCACAGATCTGGTGCTCCAAGCTCAGGTCCCCCTGGACATGTATGTAAAACAAGTGCTGCTTTTGTTTATACTGTTGCTTTTTTTTTTTTTTCTTTTGTCAGGTGGGAGTACAGCAATATGCATTGCAGAATAGATTTAGGCGTATTAGGAAAGCACCGGAAGGTAGGTGATGCTTACAGAGAAAGACCCCTAGTATACAGATGAGGATGAGACTAACATTCCTAGTTCTGAGAAAGTTTTAACCCAGGCACTGAAATTAATACTGTAGGTGCTACCTAGCATGTAGAGAAGATAGCACAGGTGTCTCCCAGATAGGTTGCTCACAGTCTTCCCAAGAGCCCAGTCCTCCAAACTGTCAGATAGTTATAATATGTCCACATGCAGGCAGAAAGAAGGCTACTACTCTAGAAACAGTCTTCTCAGCCTTCCAGGAGTGTACCAGTGGACCAGGCCTTGAAGAAAAAAAAATAGTTGCACTTTGTCCAAATAACAATATTGCAAACATTTTTTTTTGCCAAAAATAACCTTTGGCCATGAGTATAATAAGCTCATAAATTAAACTTCCCATGGCAGTGCAAAATTTTGTTACTTACGCCTCTAGTGGATCCGCCTTTCTAATGAATATGTCAAAAAATAACAAAGTACAAAAGGAAGCCCCAATCTGGCAAATACTTATGCCAGGATGACTTCCTTCATTTTAGTGGTGCAAAAGTCTGGAGTGCTTGGGAAGCAAGGTAGGGGAAATGGGGGGCAGAAGTCTTCACACGACATGGGCCTTAAATACTAGCCAAGGTGTTCTTTTAGCGGTGGACTTACCTTCATGCCTTCCTTTTTCATTTTACGAAATACATATTTTGCTTTCAGCTTCATTAATGTTCTTTGAACATACCTTGCTTCTGGCTCCTGGCCAGCCCTAAAAGCAGTTGTGGTTTCTTCACAGAAATGCAGATCTTCACAAAAAATAAAACTTTTTCAGCTTGCTATTCCCCAGTGTTCGCCTCTCCAGCCAAATCACCCTTGGAAACGTATTTTAAACCATTTGAGCAGGGAAAAATATTTGGAACGCTGCCTGTTTTGCTAAGGCTCAGCATCAAATTACACAGACAGAGCTTCTGGGTTTTTGTTGGGTAATTTTTTTTAAAATATTTTATGTCTATACTATTTTAAAGTACATGGAAAGTAGTATTTTTTAAATAAAATAAAGCTTACTGGCGCCAGCACAGTGACTGTTACAATTGTGTGCTTGTATCCCTGGTATGGATTTCTCAATCGTAATGCAACTGACTCAGGACATCAGGCTAGATGCAGTAGGAGATGTGAACACAATCAAGTCCTTCCCTGAGTTCTTTAGGAAAACAACAGAACTGTTACTACTTGATTTATGCTTCTCAGGTGATGTATGCCACATCCTTCATCTTTTAATGGAGACTATGACTGAAAACTGGGATCTAAGCCCAGTTTCATGTTAGAACATTTTATTTATTTTTTTCCATTACTAAATATGAGCCAGAAACTTGCACTGGTTACTAAGATGAATAATTGTCAGTTTGGTCTGCAGCCTAGTGAACATAGATGGAGACAAAGGGGCCAAGTCCTTAATTGGTACAAAATGGCAAAGCTCCAGGACTTAAAGGGACTTCAGGGGAGCTCATTCGATTTATGCTTTCCAAAGATCTGCCCCAGGACAGATGCATATATAGGCTGTGTGTACATGTGTGATAATTGTGAGATATATGGTTCTACAGGGCATTTAATAAAGAAATATCCAAAGAATTTATCACATAACTACAATTGCATCACCTACCCATTAATCAGTCTTTCAGATTCAGTATAGCATTCCTGTCTCTTAAGCTGCTTCACATAGCATCATTTGTATTTTAAAACCAACCTGCCACAGAAGTATTTCCTACCTCCACCAATGAAGTGGTATATCCTCAGAAATTATACCTGCATTAGGTCCAGGACAGGAAAGATGAATTCTGAAAACTATGAAATTATCCCGAGTTTAAGGTCATATATGTATATTGTCTTAGTCAATGAAACTGGAAGAATTTTAGCAGGTTCCCAGAAGTTCAGCTCACTGAAATGTAGACAGTCTGAGATGCTGGACTTTTAAATAGTGAATTTTTATTCATGGGAGTGATCTTAAATTATTTTAGTTATGTTCTACAAGCTCTATTTTTAATTTTTCTCTTTCTCAAGGCAGTCAAGGCCCTCTGCTTAACAGGCCAAGAGACACAAAGAACAGTCTCCCAGAAATGTTTTTCAAAGTTCCAAAGTATTTTAGAATAGTTTTTTATAACACAGGTGGCAGGAGCAACAAATCCCAAACTTATGCAAATGCAGGTGAGCTGCCACAGATTGCACGTGCCTCTTTCTACATTCTTAAACACCTGTCTTAAAAGATTGTTCAGGCTGCAAGGCCAAGCTCCCAAGAATTAACAATGAGAAGCTGCATGATTAACCAGTCTTAATGCCATTTGTCCAATCCATATCATATATGTCACCACACATCCCTACTAACGTCCCTCTGATCCACACAATATGTGCTTCAAGGAGTAGTCAAATGGCTATTCTTTATTTATTTTTGGTCTTCTCATTTTTCTCATGGGCTTCCAGTTGACACAGCATACCTTAACTCTGCACTTTATCCACAATTATTCGCTCCCTTCTGGCTGCTGAAGAGATGCTTTCACTGTACCTTTGCTAGACTGCTTGCAGGTTCAGTGCTTCCTATTCCCAACCTAGAGAGTGGGAGTGAGAAGTACAGAAAAATGAACACCATACTTGTCAAAAACAAGTTGCTAGCACTTGATTTTTAGCATACCTAGAACCTAATTGTACATGTACAGGGCATCTGCAACCAGCATCACTTGCTCCTGTGTGCTCTCAGCCATTTTGAAAACCTTTCTGCAGATATGCTCCCTGAATGAGCAGAAAAATATGTAGCTAATGGCTGTACAAGAAGAGAGAAACTCAGATGGTAGTGTGGAAAGAGATGTAGAGGAACAACCTGGTCACTGGAGAAGGCCTCACCTGTCTTTACCAGGAGAATTGAACTTATTTTCCTGCAATTCCCCACCCAAAGGAGCCAAAGAAAGACCCAAAAAGAAAAATCGAGAAAAAAAATGGTACTCAGTGCCTGCTGGTCTGGTGGGGGCCATGCTCAGTGGAGAATTCTGTAGCAGAAGTGTCTGCTTAATTATTAAGCTTTTGCTGAATTATTAAAAAAAACAACCAAACAAAAAAACACCATGGCAAAATGTGATGAGTGTTTCCCCCACCTAATGCAAGTAAGTAAAGGGCACATTCTAGCATGAGGGCAACATGCCCTCTTCTTTTTTTGCCACAAAATTTAAACACTCACTTCAAATTGTAGGATTGAAGAGAAAACTGAAAATAATTTAAGCCTTCTTTAATTCCCCTAAATTTCACCTGAAGTAAATATCCAGAACAGAAAACTTTCAGCCTGAACAGCTGAAATGGTTTGGCAAACCCAGTAGCAACCATAAGAGGCTTTATAATGGAAAACACACAGAAACTGTAGGTGCAGTTAACACTTCTACCTATGAAAAGTGAAACAGTAGATTCTAAGTAGAACACCAGAGTTCAGCTTTGTCCAAAGTTTGATCTGTATCTATTTAATAGGAGTCTATTATTATGGCCCACCATTCTTTTCCTGCATTCTTTACACATCACACACTGACTCTTTGCTACCGTCCATGTGGAGAGAAAACAATAGAATAGAACACTTTCTTGAGGATATGTTTAATCTGTGGAAATGATAACAAAAGAGAGAAGGACTATGGAAAAAGATGAGCAAAGGCTACAAATGAAGACACTGACATGGTATGGTATGGTTTGGTA
The DNA here is from genome assembly GCF_027791375.1 of Indicator indicator. Classification (NCBI taxonomy): domain Eukaryota; kingdom Metazoa; phylum Chordata; class Aves; order Piciformes; family Indicatoridae; genus Indicator; species Indicator indicator. Next base: position 54,345,660 of record NC_072053.1, on the reverse strand, counting down.
CATGAAAAAACACATGGGGAAAGTGAGAGTGGTACACATTGTGTAAGTTGAATGAAAATATGGATGGAATGGAAGATCTTGCAGTGATTAGAGAGAAATAAAAAGGAAAGTGGCTGATGAGTTCTGAAGCCAGGGGCTGGAGAAGTGAAGACTGACAGCACAGGATATAGGTGCCAAACTAGAACATGGCAACCCTGCTCTTCCCCCTCTTTCACTCCTTCCTTTCTCTCATCTCATCTCTGAGAAAGAACATAAAGTTTTATTGCATTCATTAATTTGTTTTCAGGAATCACAAATTATGCTCTGTTTTTTATCTGCCAAATCTGCTCATCGATATGGAATGCGACAGTTGAGCCCCACTTCATGAGAATCCAAGCAGCACCCAGGGATTTTAGCAAACACGAGCTCTCCTTTGTTTACATCACTTCTTTGTTTGAAAGGACAGATGGGATGGTTCAGAATTTCTTCACTGCTTTGTTTCATTGCTGCCAGATTGAAGAATCCACCGAGGAATCCTTTGTGCAAATTCCTCCACATTCCATCTGCTTCAAGGCAGAGAGAACCTTCTTCCTTCGAAGTTAATTTTTTCCACAGAGTGTCTTTGATAAATATTTATTTTTCACTGCTCCTTTTCAAACCAAGTTCAATAAACGCCAGGGAGAAGTCTGTAAAAACCCCTTCCAGTGCCCTTCTTTTTGGCCAAAATGCTAACAGGCAACTCATAGCCCATCTTTTTAAAAGTGAATATTTCTCCTGCCACATATTTTCTGATTTTGCCTAATCTAGGATTGAAACACTGAAATACCAAAGGATCTATCAACCTCTAGAGACTTTCTCCAATGTGAGAAAACCTTTTCTTTCTTAATTCACTCCCACTACTCCCAGTTCCACCTCTGTGTACTACTGAAAATATATTAGTCTTTCTATAATCTTGCACAAGTACACACAAAGTCTGGAAGTCTTAGAAGTAAAATTACATTAATCCATGCTCGCTAGGGACTGCACAAACTGCAGAGTCCCCAAGGAGGACTCGCAGATGAGGTTCTCTCCCTTCCCTTATACACAAACAGAAGCAAGTGTTTGTTTTGCTGGGGCCATGGTGCATGCATATGTGGTTCATATGGAACTTGCCTAGGTCATGTTTAGCAGCTGTCTTAGTCACCCTAACTAGTCCATACTATATGGTAAGATATTTTTGTAACTACAGGCAAATGCAACTATCTCTGCTTCTGCATTTGTACTCAGCTCTCAGCAATCAGGTTGTGTATTCAATACCTTTTGTGTCCTGCTATGAGTTCCCACATTATCTTGCTTAGCCAGTTATACGGACAATGTGGGAAGACAGACAACTGAGAATGTGTGACAGGGTTCAAAGTAAAATAGCCCACAATTATAACATCCTACATCCCCTAACCTTTTGGATGCTGTCATGTCCAGGCAATATAAATAAAATGCTTCATGATATGATGATAGCAAGTCCATCTGTGTGGCGGCTACCACACGCATTTAGTTGCGCAAGCCAGATCCTATGCCAGCTACCAAGCCACTGTGTAGTACCCATGCAAGTGAGCACAGGGGCAGCTCTCCTGTGGCCATGCAGAAACACATGGCTGCTTCCGTTTGCAAATCCAACATCTTGCTGCCAGTTAGAAGGTTGGTTAGAAGGGAATCAATCTGATGTGGGAAGAAGGGTTATGAGGCTGTTGGTGTGAAGTGTTCATTACCACTTTGCTGCTGTCTTGTCTTATACCCTATCTCGCATGGCTTGCCAATGTTTGGAAAGTTATTGAAAGCCAAGACCAAGTTATACCTGCATCTCTCTGCATTGGACTTGACTCAAGTACTTTGTATTCTCTGCTCTTTCACCTTCTACCTGGCCTTTGTACTATTTGAAAAGAGAAAGATATCCTTTCCCATTGCATTCCAGCATTTTTTTTTATGACTGTCAGAGTCTATTAATTATATTTATGGCAATATTTCAAGGATTTCCAGATCCTTCCTTTCTCCCCAGATGGCAAGCAGAGACAGTTCCTCTGTATGGCTCAGGGCAAGTATAGAAAAACATGGTACAGCAATATAGTGCACAGATGTTAATGGACTGATCATAAGCAGGACTAGTACTTAAACGGGCAGATGATCTCTCATCACTATGAAAAGAACAGTTGATGCTGATGCATCCTGGTAAGGATGAAAAATGGAGGACTGCCAAAAGACTACTCAGAGCAGATGGGAAAACACAGACATCTGCACGTTGACTTAATATTCAGTAAAGCAACTGCACTTTTCCAATAGCAGCATAGGATGTGCATTATCTCACCAGCTAATACATGCTAAAATACTGTCATGTAAACAGAGGTCATTTCAAATGAACTGGTTATCCCCTTCCACTACCTTGTAGGCAAGTCAAATAGCATATGTTTTTCCAAACAGCTCTTGGCAGTACTATATCCCAAACCTTCACACTTTTAAAACGGACAGAAAATTCATTTGGCAAAGAACTGAACATTAGCTGTTAAAACTCAAACAAAGAAGTATGAGTCAGGAAAATTATCTTATATATATATATATTTTAAATGAGAAATGAAATTTGGTTTGGAAAACATTTTTATTAAAAACTGTAGCTGTCTGTACTTTGAAACACCCTGGAGGTCTAAAGATGATATCAGTACATAAATATTCAGGGCTTCCTGAATATTTCTTTTCAGAAAATACTTTCTTTTTCCCTTACAATTTCTTTGACCTTTAGAAAACAGCCACTATTTGTAGTTGATTTTTTCAAGATGTTCTCTGGTATATAAAGATGGCAGGGAATTCAATTTAAAAATCAACTTATGAAATAAGAATAACAGTCAGAAGATAGCATCACTTTAGGCAATATTTTTTTAAGTGAAAAACCATTCAAAGCATTTTTGAGCACATTATATCTTATTCAAAGGCATTCACTTCATTCAGTGCTACAGTAAAAGTATTTCACAAGAGAGGCTATATTTGAACTATCCACAGGCATATGGATAAAAAGCACAGTACTCAGCTGTAATGGAGATGAGTCTTTTTACTTTATTGGATACTGTCAAAAGGACTGATACACAAAAAGGTCTTTTTTTTTTTTTTTTTTTGCTTTAGAGGGAGCAAGACTTTCATGAGCTCCCACAGAACAGCTGCAAAAATACCTTCAGTCTCTCATCTGGAATTCCTAAAAGTGACTTGTGGATTTGTGGCTAATGAAACACTGCAAAATAGCACTCACCATGTTGTAAAATTCCCCTATTGGTTTATTAGCCTCTCACAGGATAAAAAATGAAAGGTACTTCAAGCATGTTATTTGTTATAGTTATATAACACACAAAGTTAGAAAGAAACAATGTTAGAGCTGCATCAAACATAGGGCAATTAACCTGTAATCTCAAAAGCAGATTATGGATGATTTGTGACATTACAAAGCAATCACTAGAGGCCTGGGGTCCAATTAAGGGTTCTCATTGATGAAAACCCATATGCTTTCTTATGATTTGCAACAAAGAAAGATTAAAATTTTGTCAGCAAAAACTTACTCCACTTGACAACTATTTGTGCCTGTAACAGGTCTAGCTCATTCCACAGAGAAGCCATCTAATAAGGGTAATAGCGAGTAATAGATTACTTAGCATTAAGAGCAAGAGAGCGAGGACACTGAGAGAATTGCTCTTTCCAATGTTCAGAAAACACAGTATGCATTATATATCATAGAGGCTTTTTGATAGTTCTGTTTTTCTACCTTTACAAGACGAGATTTATTAAAGCACAGGAAATAGAATAATTTCTAAATGAATGGCCTTGTAAACTACCTCTTTGCTGAACATAGAGGGAAGTTGTTTCCTTCTAAAGAACACTACAGTTCAATAATTTGACATTTTTTTGGGGGGGAAATATAATCTGTTTGCACTTTTGTTAAACACAAAGTGATTTCAATTATTTTAGTTTAGTGAATTCAGCCTTGTTTAACATGCTCTGATAAAAAATTCTATGGCAGAAGAAAAATAATCCATTGCTACACATGGGAGAAAAACCAAAGAATATTGCAGATATATGATGAATAGCTGTACATTCCTGGGGAAATAATAACCCAAATTGTAGGACAGTGTTTGCTGATGAAATTTTATCTATGTTTCTAATGGCCATGACACAACCGTAATTGAGTTTTCATCATGTTGCCAACGGGAAGAAGAGTTTCTTCCTTCTCACTCTTTCCACATCATTTCCCATTTCCACCACACTTCCTCAGGGACAAAGGCCTATTCCTGCATAAAAATCCTTTCTTGACATAGATGAACCATATAGGCATTTCCCTTCAACCTTAAAGCTGTCCAGTTTTAAGCACTTAAGTTGTAGTTATGAATCCCCTGGAACATGAAAGGTGTAACACTTCACAGTTAGCGGGGTCACATTCCCCTTGAAAGAAGACTAATGCTGCCTGTACCATTCATAATAAGCTTTGCTTGCCAGTTTTTGCTCCATTTTATGTTCTCAAATGATGTGCCAGCAAATGTATATTTTGTCACATTTCTTACTAATTCTCTAAACACTTTACATGAATTCATTCAAATAATGGCTTGCTCTGAGCCATCTGCTTTATGCTGAGCTGTAGATCTTGAATATTTGTAGTGTCAATTCAGGGTCCATTTTTTTCACCTGGTGGTGACTCCTGATCTCTGGAAGGTTCCTAAATCCACAGAAAGATTTCAAGATGACCCAAATGATCATGATGCATATTCTCAAAGAAATACATTTAGGTATGAGTCTGTTAAATGCCTTTGACAAGTTAAATGCCTTTGCCTTTGACAAATAATTTTGCAAAGGGACATTCAGTTAAGAAAAATGGGAAAAGGCAACTGGAGAGGCCGAAGCAATACAAATAAATATGATCAAATAGAGGACTACTCTGCTGTTTTTTCTAAATGTCATCAAGGACTGAAAAAAAAAATGCAATTAATAAAGGGCCCAAGGGAGAAAATTACAAGATAAAAAATGGAAGAATAGCAAAAATAAGTATAAAGATATTACAAAAGGGCAACTATTCCACAATGGAGTAAAGAACAGTGAAAAAATGTAAAAGGCACCGGTACTACCCACATACATACACAATCCTTTCATCTCGCCTTCAGAAAACTCACTACCTCTCATTAACTATCAGATTATCAACATCAGAACACATTGCTAAACTTTTTGCTGTATGAGAATTCACTCCAGTTGAGGAAAAATAATGTTGGAAGTCATAGGGCCCAGTTAACTCAAAGTAAGCAATCCGTTAATGATCCTGCTTCTCAGTCAAAAAAATTATGTCAGGTTAAACTTGGCTTAATGCTGACTATGAAATAGACATAAATTTTCAAAACAGGGTATTATAAAAAGCTTTTAAGCTGGACAATCTTTGCAATTCCAGAAGACGTACTATGAGTGTATTGCAAAACCTCATCTGCACAGCATCTCTATAGCATCTTCCCACTGGTATGAAACAAATACAACAAAATCAAGTGTTCTGTGAACTTAACTCAGATCCTTGCTGGAACAAATTCAAATTTGATACTAAGCAGCAGTAAGAAGAGAATAATGTTCTCTCATTTGCCATAAATTAAAGAAACAAAAGCCAAACATGAAAGACAAGCATAAGATATAAATTTGTAAGACTGTTTTACTCCTAAGTCATGAACCTTGATTTAGGGAATATCCTATCCCCTATTTCTAAACCCTTCTGTAATGGGTTGTAAGCCATAAGTGAACGATAAGTGAACGAAAGCAAGAATGAAGTACTAAATAGATTGTGGGGTCAGTGTGTAAAAAGAATGGTAATACAGAATGAAGCAAATGTAAATGTTATTGACTGAATTTTACAACAATATTTGTGATGGTGTTACACTAAACCCTAACTCTAGTTTGCTTTAGGTCTATTTAAGCTCTGAACGCTAACAACCCCCAGAAAATCAACTAGACGATGCTACACAAACAGCAGAATTTCACCTGCAGCAGAATTAACTGAAGTAGCTTGTCTATCACAAATAACTAATTATCCAGCAATTACACTAACAATTAATCTCATTAATACCACATAAATTAACATTGATAGAAAATTACCTGGATGGGAAAACGCAATACAGCTACGCACAATGGTATTTAAAGGCAGTAGCAGCAGTTACAAGCAACGTTTCCAAACAAAGAAATCTATTGAAAGAAAGTGGTAGATACCTCTTTACTTATCACATGGGCTTTTTAGAATAGACCAAAATAAATTACTGGAAAATTTAACACCATGACTCATCTCACACTGACATTCCAAAACCTGTTTACCATCTCTAATGTCTAATATCTGGCCATGTTTGGGCTATCCAGCCACGAATATTAGTCTGGCTCCAAGAAGCAGAAGGATGCCAGGGTATAACTCAGTTCCCAGAGTTTAGGAACTCTTCAGAGCACGTCTGTTGCTAACCATTTTCCTAAAAGAAATTACTTTAGTCTCATCTTTAGTCTTCCCAATCTGATCCATCCTTTTTGGGGAACTTTGCGAAAAGTAGTTGCCTCAGATAAGAAGAAAGATAACACCTCAATACACAGCCAAGAATGATAACTGTTTGTTAGAAAGAACAAAATCCTCATTTGCAACACATCTGAGGACAGCTGGTGGCTCAGTGTATGTTAATGTATTAAAGCCCTGAACACAATATTTTGGCCTGTCAATAAAACCATAGTTATATTTTGTTGTTACCAAGGACTCCCATCTCAATATTTTGATGCTTATTACTGGCACAGTGACTGAAACAGTCTGAAGCCCTTAATTTTTGCTAGCTGCAGAAAGAAAATATATTTTCAAAGCTATCCATGATTGTGAATGATTCCTTTTTGAATACCAAAATAGAAAGCACGATTTTCAAAGGTTATGTGCTCAATATATTCTGAAAATCAGGCAACTGAATAATTAATCACTTTTGCAAATTAGACTTTTAAGATACAAAGATATTTTTCTTTCATACCAGCATTCTGGTACAACTGCTAAGGGCATAGGAGAGGAGTTCTACTACCTGCTTTGACATCTTTTAATTTTAAGTGAAATGCAGGAAGAAACATGTAAGTACCTGCATGGAGGCAGATGCTATTCTTGTCATAAAATCTACTAATTACCCAAAGTATCTCCCTCCATATAAAAGTCCATCTTAATTTGTTCTTCTCCTCTGATATTTCAAGCAAATGAACTAATGAACTAAAAGGAGCTTAGGCTACAGGCTGTACCAAAAGTTGGCCTGGATAACTAAAATGGCCTTTTAAAAGATGTAGTTAAAAGATAGCAAATCCTTGCTCAAGCACACTTAAATTAGTTTATTTGTTGAGCAACACTGATTTATTTGAATTTGGTAATGTGGGTCAGGACTTAGAAATATTTCCATGACTGCTTCATGTTTAATGTGTTACTTAGTCTTATTATATTTTGGTTTAGTACAATGAAAGAAGGAAAGTCTTCTGAGAAGGTGTAATAAACAAGTCTGACCCTCTTTTACAGCAGGTCAGCTCAAAGGCATCACCATTTCTCTATGAGATTAAGTCAGCTGTGCTTTAAAAGACCTATTGAAACACACACAGAATTAGTTTATTAATTACAGGTTCATGTTGATTTCGGTTTTTATTACTTTAATCGAATTGTTTTGAAAGAGCTTTATTTTAACCACAGCTACTTTTGTGTGTAAACAAGGCTTTAGCAAATATGACCACAGACATCAAGAATACCTACTAAACTGAACAGATCTGGGCTGTGCTGTTGAATGGCATGTTTCACTGCAGCCATCTTAAAATTCAAACACAGGGAATGAACTTGAGAGTAGAAGAGGTAGGAGACCAAATTACATATTACCCTTCCATAGTACTTGCTACATTTTTGTAGTGTTACCTGAAACCACAAAAATATAACTGTTGCTCTATTTTTGTCCTTCAAATGATATAGAATAAAACTCTGCTTATCAGGAAAGCTATTTATTTCTTCATACTACTCACACAGGAAAATTCAGAATTTCCTTCTTCTTGCAAATTTATATCATCTAAACTTCAAAGAGCCACATCCAGCAACAGGAATCTATTAGCTGCCTCAGAGAATGTATGATTGTAAATATTTGACAAATACAGTGGGGGGCAGAATATTTATATATATATATATATATATATATATATAAATATATATATATAAATATATATATATAAATATATATATATATCAATGAACCAAACCCACCAGCCAAACAAAGGACATCTATCATGCCAATACACATATTCACATGTCCAACAAAGAACTCCCTTAAAATTGTGATGGTTGAAATCCACTTGACATAGAGACATCTTGTGTAGGTTACAGTCATCTTTGTAGAACTTGCTTATTTAAAACCTGTATCTAACTGGCATAACAGGTGACCAGAAATGTGTTGCTTTCACAATCACCAGTCTCAAGCTGCACCAGGGGAAGTTTAGGCTTGAGGTAAGGAGAAGGCTCTTCACAGAAAGAGTAACTGGCCAGTGGAATGTGCTGCCCAGGGAGGTGGTGGAGTCACCATCCTTGAAGGAGTTAAAAAAAAAAAAAAAAAAATTGGATGTGGCACTTGGAGCCATGGTTTAGTTGTCAGGAGGTGTTAGCTATTATGTAATAGGTTGGACTTGATGATCTCTCAGGTCTTTTCCAACCTGGTTGGTTCTGTGATTCTGTGATCACTTTTGCCTTTGCTAGGACCAAAAAAGGGTCAGAGTTGTACTTTCTTCTTAGATTTGGTATAGGAGCACGTGTGGTCTAGTTTGTAGTTTAGATTGGAACAGAGTTAAAAAAAAACCCAGAAGTCTAGCAAAGTATTGCACAATATTTACATGTTTACTGTATTGGAAGCACTGGACAACTGCTATCAATGATACCTACTATTTCATATATATATAACAATCTCCAACTTTACAAGGGTGCTACTCAATTTTTAGGTACATATTACAAATGGAAAAGACATATTTAAAAGAAGGGGAAAAAAGACAAAATTAAAAATGTATTTAAGGTAAATTTATATATCTTCTCAAGTGGGTGGACCTCAACACTGAAAGTCAGGGAGCGAAGTCCCACCTGTTTTAAGAGAATCATAGAATAATAGAATTATAGAATGCACTGGGTTCAAAGGGACCTCTGGAGGTCATCTAATCCAATTTCTATGCATTGAGTAGGGACATCCTCAACCGGATCAGGTTGCTCAGAGCCCTGTCAAGCCTGATCGTGAATGTGTCCAGGGATGGGGCTTTCACTACCTTCCTGGGCAGTATTGTCCAGTGTTCCATCACCCTCATAGGAAATAACTTCTTCCTAACATCCAATCGAATACATTCTTTTCTAGTTTAAAACCATTGCCCCTTGCCCTAGTGCCACAGGCCTTTGTAATTAGTCCCTCACCAGCTTGCAGGCTGGTCAGACCCAAAGGAAGCCCCCAGGTCACTGGCACAGGCTGCTAGGCCGATGATCCTGATCTAACTGGGCAGAAGAGCCAAATTGCACCAGAGCCAGCAGCTGAGACTTGCCAATCGATTCAGTGATGCAGCAGAAAGCATCTGTGCAAAATTGGTCCACATCCTTCCCATGGGCCACTCCAGCACAGCCAGCCCTCATACAACCAGCAATGCCAGCCCCCACTGGGGGAGGCCCTGTGCATGTGCCTTGCTGCCCTCACTGCCACCTTCCAGGTGAGAGAAGGTCAAGTTTGAGACCACCTGAGGAACCTGAACACACATAAGTCTATGAGGCCGAACAAGAAGCGTCTACTCATACAATCATAGAATCACAGAACTGCTTCTGTTGAAAAAAGACCTCTAAGATCATTGAGTTCAACTGTCAACCTAACACCACCGTGGCTACTAAATGAACTACCATCTCTGTGTTTCTTGAACACCTCCAGGGATGATGACTCCACCAACTTGACCACCTTCTCAGTAAATAAATTTTTCCTAATACCCAATCTAAACCTCCCCTGGCACAATTTCAGGCCATTTCCTCTTGTCCTATCACCTGAGACTGACCCCAGCCTCACTACAACCTCCTTTCAGGTAGTTATAGAGAGCAATGTGGTCTTCCCTTAGCCTCCTCTTCTCCACACTAAACAATCCCAGCTACTGCAGCTTCTCCTCATAAGACCTGTTCTTCAGGCACTTCACCAGCTTTGTTGCCCTTCTCTGGACATGCTCCAGCCCCAAAATGTCCTTCTTGTAGTGAGGGGCCCAAAACTGAACACAATACTCAAGTTGAGGTTCACCAGTGTGTAGTACAGGGACACGATTATTTCCCTACTCCTGCTGGCCACACAATTCCTGATATAGGCCAGAATGCTGTTGGCCTGCTTGGCCACTCAGGCACATTGCTGGCTCATGTGCAGCTGGCTGTCAACGCATCCCAGGTCCCTTTCTGCTAGGCAGCTTTCCAGCCACTCTGCACCAAGGCTGTAGCATTGCATGAAGTTGTGACCCAAATGCAGGACTTGGTGGTTGACCTTGTTAAACCTCATACAATTAGCTTCTGCCCATGGATCCAGCCTGCCCAGGTCCTTCTGTAGAGCCCTTCTACTCTCAAGCAGATAAACACTCCCATCCAATTTACTCTCATCTGCAAACTTATTGAGAGTGCACTCAATTCCCTCATCCAGATCATTGAAAAAGATACTAACAAGAACTGGCCCCAGTACTGAGTCCTGGGGAACACCACTATTGACCTGCCACCACTCCATTCACCACCACTCTTTGAGCACCACCAATCATCCAGTTTTTAACTCAGTGAAGAATCTGCTCATCCAAGCCATGAGCAGCATTTTTCCAGAGGGATGCTGTGGGAGACAGTGTCAAAGGCTTTACCAAAGTCTAAGCAGACAACATTTACAGCCTTTCCCTCACCCATTAAGTGGGTCACCTTGTTGTAGAAGATGAGGTTCAAGCTGTACCTGTCCTTCATGAACCCATGCTGACTGGGCCTGATCACTTGGTTGCCCTGCACATGATGCATAACAGCACTCAAGATGATCTGCTCCACAAACTTCTCTGGCACCAAGGTCAGACTGACAGGTCTGTAGTTCCCCAGGTCCTCCTCCCAGCCCTTCTTGTAGATGGGTGTCAGGTTTTTCAATCCACAGTCAGCTGGGACCTCCCTAGTTAGCCAGGACTGCTGATAAAGGATGGAGAGTGGCTTGGAGAGCACTTCTGCCCGCTCATGCAATACCCTTGGGTACCTACCATACACACATTGTCTAAGCAGTGCAGCAGGTCACTAACCATCTCCTCTTGGACTATGGGGGATTCGTTCTGCTCCCTAACCTTATGTTTCAGCACCAGTGGCTTGGTATCCAGTGGACAATCAATCTTACTACTAAATACTCAGTGCTGAAGGAACTAGCTAATGAGGTTGTCAAGTCTCTCTCCATGATATTTGAAAAGTCATGGCAGGCAGGTGTAGTCTCTGGTGATTAAAAAAAAAGGGAGGCACTGCACCTGCTTTTTAAAAAGGGTAAAAAGGAGGACCGTGAGAACTACCAACCTGTCAGCCTCACCTCTGTGCCTCAGGAGAACATGCAACAGAGCCTCCTGGAAGCTGTACTAAGGCATATGGAGGATAGGGGCATGATTTGAGACAGCCAGCACGGTTTCACCATGGGAAAGTCTTGCCTGACCAACCTAGTGGCCTTCTATGACTGAGCGATTACATCAGTGGGCAAAAGAATTGCTATGGATGTCGTTTATCTGCACTTTTCTAAGGCCTTTGACATGGTGACTCCTCCTTAAATTGGAGAGATGATGATTTGATGGATGAACTCTTCAGCTGCTAAACAATTGGCTGGATGGTTGCATGCTGGGAGCAGTGGTCAATGTCTCAATGTCCAGATGGAGATCAGTGATGACTGGTATCCCTCAGGGGTCCATGCTGGGAACAGTTCTGTTTAGTTTCTTCATCAGTGACAGACACAGTGGGATGGAATGCACTCTCAGCAAATTTGTGGATGACACAAAGCTCAGTGGTGTGGTTGACATGCCAGAGAGACAGGCTGTCATCCAGAGACATCTAAACAAGATCAAGAAGTGGGCTTATGTGAACCTCGCAAAGTTCAATAAGGCCAAGCACAAAGCCCTGCACTTTGGTCAAAGCAATCCTTGGTATCAATACAGGCTGGAGGGGATGAAAGTCTTGAGAGCATCCCTGAAGAGAAGGACTTGGGGGTACTGGTGAATGAGAGGTTGAACATGAGATTACAGTTTGTACTTGCAGCCCAGAAAACAAATTGCATTCTGGGCTGCATCAAAAGAAGCATGGCCAGCACATCAAGGGAGGTGATTCTGCTCTCTTCTCCACTCTGGTGAGACCACACATGGAGTACTGTGTCTAGCTCTGGAGTCATCAGTACAGAAAAAACAAGGACCTGTTAGAGTGGGTCCAGAGGAGGACCACAAAAATAATCAGAGGGATGGAACACCTTTCCTGTGAGGAAAGGCTGAGAGTGTTGGGCTTGTTAAGCCTGGACAGGAGAAGGCTCTGAGGAGACCTTATGTTTGCTTTTCAGTGCTTAAAGGGGGCTTATATTGAAGACAGGGACAGACTTTTTAGTATGGCATGTAGCAATAGCACAAAGGATAATGGTTTTGAACTAAAAGAGAGCAGATTCAGAACAGATAAAAGGAAGAAACTATTTACAGATGGGTGGTAAAACACTGGTACAGGTTGCCAAGAGAGGTGCCATATGCTCCATCCCTGTAACAATTAAGGTCATATTGGACAGAGCTCTGAGAAACCTGATCTATTTGAGGATGTCTCTTGCCCACTGCAAGGGCACTGAACTTCATCACACTTAAAGTCCCTTCCAAACCAAACCATTCTATGACTCTGTGATTCTATACCTGCAGTTAACCACTATAGCACAGTATTTGCAAGACCTAAGTAACTAATATTCCAAAATTATTAATGGTATTCTGCCTCCAACTCCTCCAAACAGGCCCACTCCACCTTTTCTTTATATGCCGATCCTCTTCCTGTACTAAGACAAGACTATTTGTACTTCTTTTTTCTTTCTGTTCCCTACATATCTCAAAGTACAGTCAGTGGATTACAAATTGGGTCCCTCCAATTCCATCCAGTAAACAAGTTAGTCCATTCCAGGCTGTCTTCTGGAAAGAAATCAGGGAGCACCTCCATACAGCATACTCCAGATTCTATGTAGTTGATCTTACAGTCACCACTCAGTCCTCTGTTTTGCTCTCCTATTCATCCCCGTATCACAGCCCATATCATAGCATGCAATGCATAGTCTCAAGAATCACACTATAAACAAATCACACTGGCAGTCTGCAGCATGCATTGAATGGAAAAAGGATGTCAAAAGCAGCCTTAAGCTGGTAGGTGTGCAAGTGGACATGTAACGCCTATTTCCAAAAGGCACAATCCTAAAATCAATTCAAAATCATAGAATCAACAAGGTTGGAAAAGACCTCAGAGATCATCAAGTCCAACCTACCACCCAGCACCTCATGACTAACTAAAACATGGCTGCAAGTGCCACGTCCAATCCCCTCTTGAACACCTCCAGGGATGGTGACTCCACCACCTCCCTGGGCAGCACATTCCAATGGCCAGTCACTCTTTCTGTGAAGAACTTTCTCCTCACCTCCAGCCTAAACTTCCCCTGGCACAGCTTGAGACTGTGTCCTCTTGTTCTGGTGCTGGTTGTCTGGGAGAAGAGACCAACCCCCACCTGTCTACAACCTCCTTTCAGGTAGTCATAGAGAGCAGTAAGTTCACCCCTGAACCTCTTCTTCTCCAGGCTAAACAACCCCAGCTCCCTCAGCCTCTCCTCATAGGGCTTGTGCTTGGGACCTCTAACTGACTTAAAGGCCAGGCATTGAATGTCCTTAATAATTCTCACGACTCTACATTGGCAAAGAAAGCCTTAAAAATGTACAGTTGATGTAACAATGTCTAACTGATCCTACAGCATGCAGTGCAGTAGTCTCATCAACTACCAGCTTCAGCAAGATGTGGTGACTATTGTCTATGCTCCTATTCATTATTTTTCCTTCTGACTAAAGCTAGATGTTCACACTTGAAAGCCCTGCACATCCTAATGAACAAATTCCTGTTTTGGGGAGTATTCACACCTAGCTTAGTTGGCTAACTTGGGACACAAATATTCCAAACAGCCCTGCAGAGTCAATAAAAAGATAAACTAGTCCAGATGTGGAACAAGAACCTAATTTAGATGCTTTCACTTGCCCTTACTTCTCTGTTGAAACAGATGCCAATCAGGAAAGTATTATACTCATTTCCCCTCCCCCACCCCACCTCACCAGTTTGTACTGGGTATCTGGTAAGCCACAAGGTTTTTCTTTCGTAACTCTAGAATGCCGAATTTACTACAGATGGGTCTCTGAGGATATATCAAGAATTCAGCAGTATGTACATGTCCATGTTCAGACATCTGCCCAGGCTACTGCGAATGATACCTTACTGAGCTATTTCTATGGGATGAATATTGGTGTATGAGAAAGCCTTTTACTGCCTTCCATGACCCCCATGCACCATAATGCCAAAGTTCTGAAAACTGCTGACAAAGTTTGGTAAACATCACCTCTCACTGATGGGTAAAACCCTCTAGCAGCAGAAAATTCAATCCCTTCTTCAAGAAGAAAAAGTGTTCTCTGACTATGCGTCCCCATCAGGCACACACTAAGATATTACTGGATACACAAACAGAAATGCTACCAGCATTTAATTAATTCACAGGACTTCTGCCAACTATTTTTAATAACCGTTGTAAATCTTGAAATGCAGAAAAAGCAATATAATCCAGTAAAAGAAATGTGCTTACAAATAATCTGAGAGGCATTTACTGCATGTATAGGCCATGATTTTTTAATTAATCTGAATGTGAACTGTTAAATCTTAAGGCAAATGCTTTTGCATCTGTTTTCTTAATTTCTAAACTCTCCCAATGTAAAACAGGTCAGAGAAAGAATTAAAGAAAACAAGATTTGGAAAGAAGATTCATTAAGAAAAGGTGTGAAATTAAAAGGGAAAAAGACAACAGGATTAAATAAAAAGGTGCCCAGGAGTCTTTCCAATAAATCCTGATGAGTTATGTACTGGATTTATGTCTGCTAACATAACCCCTAGTGATATAAGATTCCTACTCCATAGTAATTTGGAGAGCTAATGTGAAAAACAAAATTAATTGCTAAGACAGGAAAGGATGGTGAACAGAAAATGCAGCAAATGTGGGCATTCAAAAACTATCAAATCTTATTTTGCTGTCCAGTCATGGAAGTAATTTTCCCATATGGTACTTTGTGAAAAAAGTAAGTGTTCCTTCCTCATTACTTTTAGAGCTACCCTGAACATTGGAAAGTTGAATTTGACCATACCATTTCTGTTGTTAGAAAATCTGCACCAAAGGCAGCTCAGAGAGTTATTTCCCCAGATTTAGTTCCACACCAGAAAAGACCACCTTCATCCAACAGAGCACTGTGAGGCAGTTAAAAATATGGGTTCATTCCAAGTGTTCATTAATTAAGAATAGACTACTATGTTTTAAACCATTTAAAGAAGATAACTTATTGACAAAGGAAAAATAATCCAGGATATAGATTGTTACATTCTGCATGGCTAAAAGGTGTGGAAAGCGAAGTGCCCAGTTGTATGATACCAAGTGTCAGTTGTATGATACCAAAGATAATTCCAAACTTCAAAGTCAACATTTCCATCATTATTACTACTGCACAAAACTTGCATTTATTTAACTGAAAGATGTATATGAAAACCTCTTCCTGTTAATATAATGCTTCATGCCATGCCACACCTTTCAGATCAGCTGATAAAGCCAACAGACCCCAGCCAAAGAATGCTGTCAGCAGTAGCTGATCACTCACTGCCCTTCCTCCAATTCAAGTAGCACAACGGCCTCTTCCCAGCCACAGAAGTATGCAAAGCTGGCAATGAAGGCTCCTCTACTCCCCCTCCTGGGAGGTCTTAAGTTCAGCTTCTGCCATTCTTCACAAAGGAAACAGCATGTTTTCTGTTCCAGAAATGGACAGTGAAGCTGGATGGATTCTGCAGATGAAGGCAGAACCTGTGAGGGGTTCATGCCTCAGCTGTCTACAGAAGGCAGCCCCACTGGCTGTCCTGTGCTGGAGCTCGGGAGGCTCCTGTCCCATGCAAAGGGGCAAACCTGTCCCCATGGCAGCTCCCTCTCAGATTCTCTATGCCTGGAACATCCTAGCATCCAGAACCCCCCTCTCTCCAGCTGCATCAACATGGATTGGTTTCCCTTGCAATCAGGCAATACGGCAGCATCTGTGACATAACCTCCAATTTACCCACCCCAAAATAGCTCACTTCCACCAGTAACAATGTTATTAGCAAATAAGGCTGCAAAGTAATGCATGAACGAGCCTGGTGTAGGTAGCAATGTGTATTTACTGCACCCTGCTTGAACAGCATCTGGCATTTTTAACAACAAAAAGAAACAGTTCTAAATTAGGTGGATGAAGGCACAGTTTCTGAATGTAGCTTTCTTGGATAGAAAAACACAAGCAAACAGAACTTTTGCAAAGAAGAGGCAAACGTATATGAAGAAGAAACACATGCAGCTTGTAAAACTGACGACAGTGGAGCAAATCCTTATGAATGTCTCTCAACACATCAAACATACTGACTCCCAGCCACACCATGCCATCATTCCACCTTCCACACACTTTCAGACAGACACCAGTCCAAATCACATAGGATCTAAATATCCTCGACTTGCTAGAAAATAGATTTAGCCTTAATTTCTGTGACAGATGGAGTTGATAGGATGAAAAAAGCGCCAGTTTTGACAGGCAGCAGATACCGATGCCCCTTGTGGTTGGAGACGACGTTGCTCTGGAATTAAGGTAGCACTGAAACGAAAGGCAACAGATAAATGCACCACAATTGATTTTGTTATACTCCTATTAAATTCTAATATCTATCTATCTATCTATTTGTATCTACTTCATTATATACAAAGCAAAGGGAACCCAGAGTGTAACAGGAAGGTAGCACATCAGCAAGGTATTTTACTTTAAAAAAATACCCGTATGTTATCCTCTTAATTTAACAACTTTTTACTACTTGGTAGGGCTTAATAAACTATCAAAGAACTATACTGGTACCTACTGTTATTCTTGTAGGTCAGTGTTTTAAACCCGTGCACAGAAACCTCAAGTGAGAAGCTGAGCTAGTTTAAAATCGGTAAAGAATGCACTAAGTGCAAACAAAGTTGCAATACTGAAGGCATAGGAAAGCCGCACTTACATAGTCGCAGTACATCACTACTAGTAGCATTGCTCTCCCTGAAGCCAGGAAGTCTGTTTAGATTTCAGTGAGAACAAAGTCGGTCCAATTTTGAGCCTGACCCGCCCTACCTTTCGGGAAGCAGCTCTGCCCTCACTTGAATTAGTGTGAAGTACACAGGTCACTCAAGCTATAGACCCTCTTTTTCTCCCCCTTGCTGAAAGGAGCAGGACCACGAGCACTTTAAAAACACCATCCCTACACAAGCAGCACGTAGTTCCACGCCGCCTGCTCTTTCGCCTCCGCGGCAACGCGGCACGGTATTCCGGGGAAGCCGCCGCATCCCCGTCAGCCCCAGAGCGCCGCTGCGCGCCTCTCGCCCGGCCGCCGCACTGCCTTAACGGGAGGAGGGCCTCCTCAGGGGGTTGTCACTCTCTTTAAGCCTTTCCTTTCAAGCTTTGAATGTAAGCTGCCCTCCAGCCCTCCCTCCCATCTTCCCTCCCTCCGGCAGATCGTAAAGAAGGCGGGGGGGGGGGGGGGGGGAAGTTTCAACACAGCCTGGACCAATGGCAAGTGGCGAGGCAGCGAAAGGGGGCCGAGCGAAGGGAGAAAAAAGTGGAGAAAAGGAGAAAGAGAGCGAGAGAGCACAGGCTGGGGGGATGTGTAAAAGAAGAAGCGTTGCTGATTTTTTTTTGCTTGTTTGCTTTTCCATGCATGCATAATGAGGCCTAATCTGAGCACGCTGCTGCTGCTCGGAGGGCACTTTTGTATTTAAAGCCTTGCAAAGAAAAAGATCCACAGACGTATCCGCAGAGCAGCCTGCAGGGCTCGTTAACAACAGAAGCAGCATCAGTCGCCCAGACAGAAAAGGACCCTGAAGGCTACCTCTTCTCTTTTCCCCGTACTATCTACTTGGCTAGCAGACAGAAAGTGTTCTCGACACCCGAAAAGTGCAACCCGTACGGAGAGGGAGTGAGCACAGCCGGGACTGCGAATGGGATCGGAGCGGCTGGCATGTGCGGAGATGCTGCAAGTGGAGAGTTAAAAGCTCCCGAGGAGGCAGCAGCAACAGCAGCAGCTGAGAATTTATTTTGTGCAAAAAGTGAAAAAAAAAAGAAAGAAACGGAACGGAACTGCATGAGGAGTAGGACAGCACCATGAGCTTTCTCGGCGCAGCCTGCAAGACCCCGAGCGCACTCCGAAGCCGGTCTCTTCCGAGTCCCCGTTTGCACTGATTCCCCGCATCTCGCCGGGCGCCTTCGCTGCCGCCGCCTCGCCAAGCCGGGAGCTGCGGGTGGGGGCGCAGAGGACGGGCCTGGGCGACTTCTTCGTGCCGCCGCCCGGCCGGTTTCAACTCTCGGGGGCTGAAGGGCCCTGGAGTCGGCGCGGATGGATTGATGCGAGGAGACCTCATGCACACGGCCGGCAGGAGTTTTGCAAACTTTTCCACGGGCGGCGGCTCCTTCACGACCTCGTCCTCGTCGTCTACCAGCGCATCTCGCCGGCTCACTTGCGGCAGTAGCTGCTGCTGCCGCCGCCCGCAATGGTGGCCCGCTCGCCCGCTCGGCAAGGAGGCGGCGACGGACGCCGCTGGCCGCGGCCAGCCGCCTGGCTGTGGCTGGCAGCGACGCTGGGCGCCGTGTGGCCGCCGCGGGGCTCGCTGGTGCAGGGCCGGCGGCTGATCTGCTGGCAGGCGGTGCTGCAGTGTCAGGGGGAGCCCGAGTGCAGCTACGCTTACAACCAGTATGCCGAGGCGTGCGCCCCGGTGCTCCTGCAGCTGCCGCCGGAGGGAGGCGGCGCAGACGGAACAGCGGCCGCTGCAGGCTCAGCCGTCTCCTCCAGGCGGCGGTGCCCAAGCCACTGCATCGCGGCCCTCATCCAGCTCAACCACACCCGGCGCGGCCCGGCGCTGGAGGACTGCGACTGCGCGCAGGACGAGAACTGCCGCGCCACTAAGCGTGCCATCGAGCCCTGTTTGCCCCGCACTAGCAGCCCGATGCCCGGCGGCCCCGGCGGCGGCGCTGGCGGCGGCCCCGGGGTTATGGGCTGCACGGAAGCGCGGCGGCGTTGCGACTGGGACAGCCGTTGCAGCCAGGCGCTCAACCGCTACATGACCTACTGCGGGAAGCTGTTTAACGGGCTGCGTTGCACGCCGGAGTGCCGCGCCGTCATCGAGGACATGCTGGCCGTGCCGAAGGCCGTGCTGCTCAACGACTGCGTTTGCGACGGGCTGGAGCGGCCCATTTGCGAGTCGGTCAAGGAGAACATGGCCCGCCTCTGCTTCGGCGCGGACATGGGCGGCAACGGTGCCGGCAGCAGCGGAGGCTCGGACGGCGGGCTAGAGGAGTACTACGACGAGGACTACGAGGAGGAGCTGAGCCAGAAGGGGAGGGACGACGTGGAGGACAATGCGGGCTCCGAGCCTGGGTTCCCTGTGCAGGGAAATAACGCCGGCCGGCCTGCTGCCGCGGCTTGGGTGCTGCTGGTCTCCATCTTGCTTCCCCTGCTGCCGCAGCTGTAGCGTCAGCCCTTCCATCGCTACCTCTGCGCCGGGCCGGGTCCTGCGCTCCAGCGCAGGCTTCCTTTTAGTCCGGTGGCGGCAGCGGGAGGACCGGCCGCCGGGCCCTTCGCGCGCAGCGCAATTTGAAACGCTCAGACCGTTAGTCCAGAAGCCCCCACCCCGTCCCCCGCGTCTCCCCGAAGGTGGAGGTATAGCTTCTGCCTCTGCTGCTGCCCCCAACGCCCGTCCGCGCCTTTCCCCCGGCCTGGTCTGGCTTCTGCGCGCCGGCTGCTTTAGGCCGGCGGAGCCCCCGAGGCCTTGCGAGCCAGCCGCCGGGGCGGTGGCCTGGACGGGTGGTCGCGGCCCGCTCGTTTTTGGAGTGTTGGCCTCGAGTCTGCACTATGCAATTGCTGCCACCCTGCCTTCGTGTTAGCAGAGACCGGACGGCCTAACGGACTGCTAGCGAGGCTGCAGAGGCCTCCCGCTGCTGCCGGCCGCCCCTCGGAAGAGACCAGGAGTCACCGCATGCTCGTAGTGGCTCTTTTAAAGCGTTTTGAAATGAAGGTTAGAAAGAGGTGAGCTACCCAGCCTTGCTGCCAAAGCTGTTGCCGTACTAGTTAGTCAACAACTTGATTACCTTTCGCCAAGGCTCAATCTTGGTGATGCTTGAAAGGGGATAATGCCGGCATCTGCCATTAATTAAATTTAAAGAAATAGCAGACTGAATAAGTTCTGTGGTTTACAGCACTCTTGCACACACATACCTGCCCTATAATAAATGCATGCCAGCAGCCGTCTCTTCCTCTTTAACCTAGTGACATTTTTTTTTTCAGTCATTTGCTATAGTGAACAATGCAACTTTTGTTTTAAAAGAGCTCTGCACTGCCATCTTCTATAGACACTTTTAAATTCGAGAACATGTATGTACAAATATCCTGAAAAGTTATATTGCCTCTTTGTCATATCAGGGTGCTGACCTCTGGTAAATCTTATATAAAAAAATGTATTTAAAACTGGGATTTGTTACCAGTTGCTTTTCTTTGTATATAGAATTTTATAAATTGTATGCTTTGGGGATAATTTATTTAAAAAGAAAAAAAAATAAAAAGTTTTAAATCCACATGCTATTTGCCAGATAATTGCATTTGCTATTCTTTCTGGAAAGGTATAGATTTCATTTTATGTTTAAAGGGATCCTAGCAACAGTGATTCAGTGAAGTATTTTCTAGGACATCAGATACACTGTGTGTTTTACAGATTGAAAGTTAACTTTCTTATTTGGTGAGGTTTTATGAACGTTGTGAAATTGTATAAATGTGTCTCGGAGATGCCTTAAACCTTGTATTTTTTTTATAGGAGGCATAAAAAAGGCCTGCGTTTTAAATATGTACGGCTTTTTGTATTTTCTAAACGTGTAAATTAGTAAAGAAGGAGCTTTAAGTAATGGATGTGGTGAAACTGTTTTCCGGGGACACTTGAACTCTCAGTACCCGAGGTTGCGCTGGCTGGGGTGGGGGGGGGCAGGCGGGGAGAGGGGAACGGGGTGGGGGAGAAAAACTCCAGAAAAACAACGAACAAAATAAAAACCGTCTATCTGCCTGTAAAAGTTTACATAGATGTAAATTACTGCTATTATTACTTTAATGAATAATTACATGCAAGAAGTAAATACAGCATTGAAAGTACTACTGTTAAAGAGTGGTTGATTTTATAATGCGTTGGCATGGTAACTTGCCAGTGCCAGAAAAGAGTAAAGCAATTCAAGGACGCTTCTCGTGTATGTATGTAGAATTACTAGTTTGCTGTGCTTTCTTCGTGGAGGCATGTTGCTCTCACTGATACTCTTAGAAAAGCTCCTAGGCGTGCAAACAAGTAAATGGTGAGAAATACATCACACAGAGGTGGCAAGCGTTCCGAACAAGGCTTCGTGCAGGCAGTGGCGCACGCATCAAGAGGGCTGCAACAAAACGCACGGAAGTTTGCCATTCAGCCTGCCTTCTCCCACAAGGAAGAATGCAAAAGTAAACACACTGGAGGGATCAGCAATTACTAGACCTTTTAATATTGTTCTTGGGAGTTGCTTTGCATCGTGCTGAAGCCTGGTTTGCTGCCAGAGCTACTGATCCACACTCAAACGCCCTTAGATAAATAATTACACTCTTAAGCTGTGTCGAGTGCTGGTACACTTGACCTTGTAAATAGAAATGTTTGCAGTAGGAATAAACTCCACCATTGGAAAATCTTTTAAACATTAACACAAAGGAAAGACTTCAGTCCTCTGGGAATTTGAGTTTGGACTGTGTCAAACCAGGCACTCACAAAAAAAAAAAAAAAAGTAAAAAAAGGGAGGGGAAGTTTATTTATTTTCTGTTCACAGTGTTTATTTAAAGCTTTTCTTTTTAAATGCCATAACTGGAAGGCAAGTCAGAAGTTTTAAAGCTACCACAAACAAACTTTAACTGAGGGGACAACAGAATAGCAAGATAGTGTCTTTTTCATCTTACCAGATCTCTACAGAGCACAAATCCTCATCTGTCTGTTGTATAAATCAACAGAATTAACAAATCCCTGCTTCTGGATTAGTGATTTCAATGACAACATTATTTTATTGTTTCTTTTGAGTATGAATTTGATTCAGTTTCCTGGTGACAGGTACACACAGGTGCACATGCACACACATAAGTCAACCTTCAAAAAGTTATGATACCAAACAAGTTTATGAGCATGATGTGCAGCTGTGATCTGAAGTTCATTTCTAAAGTCATCTGAATGGTTGAGTAAGTTTATTGTTAAAGCTGGAAACATTGTTTCTTCAGGACTGAGTAGTTGGGTGAGCCTTGTAAGTAAAATCAGCTTTCTTTACAAAGTGCTGAGTTCACAACAGCACAGGGATGACCTTAAATATCTTCTCCAGTTCCTCAGTGGATGCTTAGGAACATATTTACAGTTTGTCAACAAGGACTATTTAACTTGTTGCTGAAAAATTATGTCTCAGTTAAAAGTCTTTATTTTTCTTCAGTTAGGAGTGAAGACATTAGCACTAGAAAAGGATAGATCATTAACTGCTACAATAAACTTAAGACTTGATTTTACAAGGTCCTGTCGAAAGCATCTGCCTGACATAAATCAACACTGAGCCACCACTAGGCAGGGAGGACTCATCTGTATGCTTCCTTCTCAGAAAGTGGATTGTTTTAATTTGAATAATTGTACAATAAATACAGCTGGACTAATTCTGCGCTGTGAGCTCCTCCCCATAAGGAGATACCTCTGTGGGTTTTCTTGTGTTAGAGTAAGCACAATTTCCAGGATGAATGGCTGCCTGTATTGGTATGTTTCCTAGGCAACAAGGCCTTTGCAGATGCTGATATCCATCAAATTCATATTTCTTTTGCTTGATTTTGAGACAAATGGAAATTCTTGAAATGCCAAGGGATGTAGCAAGGGCAGCTTTAAGAGAGGGAAAGACTTTGCATTCCCTGACAGAAGCAGATTTTCCACAGGAAAGGAAGTTCTTTCATTTGTCTGGGTATTTGAAAGTGCTCCTTGCCAAAGTCCTGTCCAGCAGGTCTCTCCTAGGGGGAGAAGCAACTCTCCATCATTTCATGTAAAATAATCCAGTAGGTTCTGCTCTCTTTTTGTTCCCAGTTACCAGGTTTGAATTTTTGGTGACAGTTTGTTTGTCTTTGGAGGCACTTCAGTGACAAATGTTTGAGGGAGTGTGGGATAATGGTGGAGAACAAGGAGGCAGTTCATTGAACTGACAGTGACCATACAGTAAATAGAGGGAGATTCAAGCTTCACTGATCACCCAAGCACACAGCAAAGCTTTTGTATGCAATCACAATGGAGTAACATAAGGTCTCTGTTTATTTTTAACAACAGTATATACAGGCAGGCATACATACCTTTCAATATTGTTATGAAATTAAGGCTTGCAATGATTTAAATCAAAGCTCTGGTTTGGCCAAGTGTTTCATGGCCACATTGGAAAGCATGATGGATTTTTGTTACAATGTCCTTCCGAGAGCTGTTAGCACACCCAGTTTCTCAATGTCTCTCACTGCAAGCATGCGCCTATAGGATGTATCTATGGTATGACTGCCAAGGTGGCTGCAGCCAGCTTTGCAGGTGTGAAACAACAAATTCCATCTCAATGCAACATAAAACCACTTTTTTGTTTGCTGGTAGTTTTTTTGGATTTTTTTTTCTTTTGACCACACCGAAGAGGTTGAGACTCCAAAATAGCCAAGGTGAACATGTAAAAAGTATTAGGACAGAAAACCATCACCAACTGAGTCATGGGAAACATTCCTTGTTGGGTGACTGAGTTTCATTTCATCTTTAATGTCACTAAAACAAATTCAGACTTTCAATCAATTTTGTTCCTATCCTCAGTAATATCATCACGCACTGCCACTTATCACAATGCCTGTAATAAACATACCCAGTGCAAGTCCTCAGGAAACGTAGGTAGTCTTGCATCAGAAAACATTTTCAAATGGGAACTGTAGTGCTTCTCTGTTAGATTTTGAGTTTGTGGTACAGATTTGTAAGCAGAAAAGTCAAAAGTTACAGTATTTTACTGGAGGCACTGGCTGTGGTAGACAGTTGAAAAGGCTCACGTTGCCCATCTGAATGACATAAGTAATGCGCTATTAGCATAAATACTTTCAAGACATCCATTTAATCAATTTCTTAAATAACAGAATGATCTACTACAAAATAGTGGACTGTATACACTATATTTTGGCACAAAGATGGTCATTCTCCCACTAGTAACCAGGGGCTCTAAATAAATGATTTCAACAATGTTTTATTAAAGGAGGACAAGAGCCCTCGAGCTGCATTAATCGGGAAGAAGTCGAGTGGCACTTTTGTTATGGAAATGTTAAACACATAATAGTTCAGGCAAACAATGTGGAGCCACTTCATTCTCTCAGCCATGCTGACACCTCTTAAAGAGGAACTGCAGGGAAGGATGTGGGAAAGGTTTGCTTTCTGAGGAAGCTTTCAACTAATATTTCAGATATTTATTTCCAAAACTCAGGCGATACAAATGTGACTGAAGGGCATAAAAATAAAACAATGAAGAGGGATGATGTATGCAGCTACTGCTAGTCATGAGCATTTGATGCCTAAAACCAACATAGTCATTGAGAAAACCCTCTTTTTTTAAATAATGTTTTTCATAAATTTATTATGAGTCAAGTGTATATTATAGTAGAAAGTGAATGTCCATGAAGACAGATTTTTGTGTACACACAGTAATATAGTACTAATACTGTGCATGGGTCATATGTCAGGGATGAACACCCTGGATTAAGGAAATAGATGGACAGAGGTTTAGTAGGATGGGTCAGAGGTGAACTGTGAAGTGTAAACAATGCAGAAAGACATTAATAAAATCATACAGAGCAAAGATTCGACTGTGTAAAGAGAGATTTCCTTTCAAAAGTAGCATTTTGAATGGGTGAGAGGAAGACAGGGTGGGGAAAGGAGGTGTCTATTAGGTAGTGAAGATCTGGAGAATGATCAAAAAGTGTACTTGCTAATAAGGAAAAGGAAACTATAAAAATTGTCAAGAGGTTAGCTGAGATACATATTGAAAATAACAGAGGTAACTAGCTTTGGTAGTATTGACAGGGCCAGGAAATGAAGAATAATATGGAAGTGAGATGAATAAACAGCTTTCTTCATCAGCTGCTGAAGCTGGAGAAGGAAGTTACCATGTTCTTGGTGTTCATGACACTGCACCTCAAAACACTGTGTCCAGTTGTGGGACAACTCCTCCCTCAAGTTCACGAAGGACATAGAGAAACTAGAGGAGCTAGTGGAAGGTTAGTGTTTGTGACCACTGAGGAAAAGATGAGGTAGCTGAACTTTAGTCTCACTGAGCAGAGGCTACTAGTGATCTAATGGCAGCCTGTAGCCCCTGGAATGGGTCTTTTAAAGTCTACAGGGCCAGACTCATCTTCATAGTATTAGAAAGTATGATAAAATGTAGCAGGCACAAACTACGGCTAGGAGGTTCAGACTGAGCGTTGGGAAGAACTTCGTCAGAAGGGGTAGTGAACATGGGAACAGATTTCCCAGAGAAACTGCAGCACCTCCATCTTTAGAGGTTTTCAAGTCTTGGATAGTAAGACCTGCAGCTGACTCCATCTGGTGTTGGCTCTAATACAGCTTCTAGAAGAAAATAGGAGTAGATGATCTCCAGGCGTCCTATCTAAATAATCTAAATAAGTTTTGTGGTGTTAATGTTGATGTGCCAATGGGAAATCCTGAGGCTCATTTCATAGACAGAGAGTGAGATCAGACTCAGGAGTATATACAGCATACTTCAATGGAAATGGCAATGCTGTGAGGTTGAGGAGAAGAGGTAGCTGTTACACGTATCCACAAGGCCAGAGAGGGTGGAAAACAGTTGTAAAAGAATCAGTAGAAGTTTAGGAGGAGAGCAGGGATCAAAACATGTGATTTAGTTCAGGACCTGGAAACAGTAATTGTAATACAACACATTACAAATGTAATATGAAGGAATATAACTAGTGTCTACCTGCTAACTTTCTTATTAGTTACACTTATGAATTAGAAAATAGAGAGCTTGACTCAAAAATAAAAGGTCTGGAAAATAAAAGGGAAGAGAATTTGGAGGAAAATGCAGAAGGAACTTCTGTTTCCTTTCCAAGAGAGACATACTTGTTTGTAAATGTGCCTTTGGCACTCATTATTACCAGAGCATCTTGCTGCCTCAGTAAAAATAGAAATGAAAGCTAACTGTGTCTCGTCCCTTACATATCTGCCTACATATAAATAGAGACAATTTGGACACAGTCCATATATTTATTGTGGTACTATGTGAGAGATTATGTTGCTCTGTGTGGTCACAAAACACACATCCTCATGGAAATAAACATAGCTTGCTAGATGTCCTCTTTTAATAGAGAAATCAACCCACACCTGTTTTGCTAAAATAATGGAATCTCCCCACTACTTTATGGTGTGAGTGTATATTTGGTTTGTGCTAGTTTTCTTTGTTTAAAAAAATATGAGGTTAGATTGTTTAAACAAAACAAATAAATGCATTACTATTACTTGTCATCCACTGGCAATGGTACTAAGCCTTCTTCTAAGTCAACTAGTGGAAGAAGTTGAGGGAGTGTCATTGTAAGTATAATCTTTGTAATTTTAGCCGGATGAAATCTAAACCTGGAAATTTTTCTGAGTGATATCACAAAATGTTTTTTAGGGTGTGGAAAATGAAGTGACATCAGAATAATTCCTTGGTAGTGACAGTCTCCATGTTATCTCTTTTCAGGTGTTACAGTGTCACTGTAAACTCATTAAAACACTTGGGGTAGAAAAGTGGATTATAAAAGAAAGTAAAGCAGTGGTCCACAGAAACTCTTATGCTAGCTTAGTTTTGTTTTTTTTTTTTTTCTCATATTAGTGTATTCAGGCATATACAATATGTATACAAAACAACCTACAGGACATGGGGAAGTCAACTATAGGCATACGTCTTGGTCTGTGCCTTCCAGGAATTGAGGCCATGAAAGGAATGCAATACAGAAGTGTGTATTATATTGAAAGAGCTGAAAGAATAGTTGTGCCAAAAAGTTTGTCCAGAACTTTTTATGATCTAGTCTTACATCCATAGTTCCAAATAATTTACTTTCATTAGAGGCAGTCTGAGTTTGCAATGATATAACTGATGTCAGTATTTAGCCTATAGCTTTATTTCTGTAGTAGTGAAAGATTACTCAGTTAGATAAATGATAGTTGAGAACACACAAGGTTATGTGAATTAACAGGCAACTAACAATTGGGTTTGTGCTGGTGTAGCTTTCAGAGCTGGCCAAAGACCTACTGAAGTGAGTAAACCTTATTACTCGGATGTATTGAATAATGTTACTGTGCAAAAGCTGTTGCTAGAGTAGAGAGGACACGCTTGGAAAAGAAGCAGGTAAAGAGACAGAAATCTGAGGAGATGTGAAACTTTTTCCTTTTGGGGTCATACAAACTTTAACTTGTTTCATTTCTGTCAATATTAAGATGAATTTTAGAACATACTGGTTGCATGTGTAGTGTGTATGTAATCCCTCCTCTCTATACAGAAATAATTAGGACTAAATTTTCAGAGATTATTGGGAAGCAAAGGAAAGAGCTGTAGCAACCAAATGCTTCCTCAAACATCCTGTTCTGTAAGTTGTATGTATAAGCAAGCCAAAGCCTGCCTTTTTGATATTCATGGGAGCAAATCTCATTTTCTTAAAAACACCTTGATAGGGAAATTTGCTGAATTTTTGAGAACTGAAAGCATTGTGTGGGAATGCTCTCTCAGCCCCAGTGTGAAACACAGCATGGTTTCAGTGCTCTGCTGTGCAAGCAAGGGAGATAGTTGCAGGTTGGCAGCTCTGACTCATCAGGTATTCCTGTTTTGCAGTATGGATAACTAAGGCAGAAATTGTTCCTGAACCTGGCCCTTATTCTACCCAGTCCAGCTCTTACAGCAGGATGTAAAAACTGCTTTAAACTATATCTAACTTCCAGGTTTTTTTCCTGGGATAGTACATCAGCTGGGCACTGCTGCCTGAAGAACTGTTCCAACCTTAATCTCTTTTACCCCTGCTGTCCCTCCATGTGAAGAGATTATGACAAGGTGCAGAAAGCTGCTTTAACTACCGAAATTCTGTCTGGAGAGTCTTCTGCACTGAGGGCCGTTCTAAATACCATCTCTGCTGCCAAAATGGGTACCAATCACATCACAGACTTTTGCCAGCAGGACTTCTGTTAAAATATGGGAATAACTGTAGTAAGTTAGGTACAGCCTATTGAAATGGTATGAATATGGCCTTGACATTGTAATCTATAGGAATAGTTTAACTTCTGTTTGGAATATTTCTGTGATCCTTAAGTGGGCAAAGTTCGTGGAAAAATAGTTCTACAAACAATTAGAGCTGCATTTTATTTTATGTTGCCCATTTTGAGAGGAGAAGTTTGAAGAAGAGATTAAAATGGATGTAGAACTTTACCTAAAAATTTGAAAGAATAGTAGTAAACCTTTTGTCCTGTTTTATTGGTTCTCCATGCTGATAATATGCTAAGTGAAAACATATCTTTATTTTGCAAATGTTTCCTTAACTATGTAAAACTTTAAAGAGTTTCAACATTTATCAGGAATGCATAAATACTGACAACATTGCAAATAAAGTGTCAAGACCCTAGGTCAGAAGAAAAGTAATGAAAATGAGAATAGTATTTTTTCCAATGTTATAATATAAATTGTTTATCTTGGGAGATAACATAATTAGACCCAGGCCAGCAAGAAAATCTAAGCATTCTGGAGGAAAAAAACTCATTATTTCAGATACATTATACTAAAAACATAAATCTTAAGAAGGACATGTGATTTCAAAACTGATTTAGTCTTTAAAACAGTGACAGTTTTATTAAAAATTGCATTTTATTTTTCTGAATTTCCTTTAATAACTCTGAGGATATACATATCTTCAAAGAAAAAAAAGTAACACCACACCAGGGCTCACACTTTAAACATTTTTTAAAAAATTAGGAAATTCTGATCTAGAGGAGTAATTTTTAATTGTAATTTTTTTGTTTTTACTTTAGGTAACTACCTCTATTTAGCAATAGATAAGTAACCACTGTGGAGAAAGAATGATGAACAGTATAATATACCAGTCAGGCATGCTTTTCTCCTAAGATTTCTATTCTTCCATTTGTTTCAGATTTGCTTAAGAAAAAGAATGTGAAAGACACGGTTTCAGAAACACACTGCCACTTTAAGAGGATACAACATGCCTATTAATAATTGTATTACCCCTCTATTATTGTTAAGAATAATGAAGGAATCAGAATATTGGCCTCCAAGCTGAATTTATCCTGAAATGTTTTCAATTAACTCTTGGCACCAGCAGGAAAGCATCAAACCTTTCCCATGCTGGAATATGGAAAATCTGCAGGGAACATCCCAGCAGGAGTGGAATTTCATTAAAACGAGCACATCATAATTCACTGACTTCTGCACCGTCTTTAAGCCTTTCTATTGATAAGGAGTTTGAGGTGGTTTTTATGGATTTGCAAGGAGAAATTATTTCATAAGGTCTTTCAAAGAGTTTGTTTTAGCTGAGGCTTTTAATTTATTATCTGCTCCCTGATGAAAAGGTAGTAAGACATTTGTCATAACTGTGACTACTAGATAAGAGTTAGAACTGAAGAGACTTAAAGCAAAATTTTATCCTTCAGAAAACCACTTTCCTTATTCTCTGTAGGAACTAATTCCATAAGTGTTTTCCCAGATTTTTTAAAGAAAGTATTGCCATTAAAACCTACACTTTTGAAAGACTAAATGTGGAGACAAAACCAGGGTTGGGAGTAATAGTTCACTGCTAATACTTAACACTTTTCTGCTGTTAAGTGTTCTATGATTTTATCTCTTGATGTAGTTCTACACCTCCTGCAAAAGAATTTTTCTTATCAGGATACAGCTAGGATATAGAGCCATGAATTTTTGCTCTTTAGAGCACACTAGCATTCACATTTCTTAATCAGTATGAAAATTAAGTATTTATAGTAAACCCCACAAAAGACACAGGCTACTTTTAAGCCATAAGATTGAATACTTGCGTTGATCTCAGTTTCCCTGCTTTGAAGTGGTATTAAACATTTACAGGAATGTCTTCTTTCTACAGTATTCAAAAAACATGTACTTAGTTGCTGCTGTTTCCTCAGTCACATCACTACTCCTGAGGAAAATGAAACATCAGTTAGGAGATGAAGTTCCTGGGGCTGGCAACATATGGAGACAAGTTTCAGGAAAGATGCTGAAGGAGACAGTACCTTGGGTGTGGTTACTGTTGTCTGGGTCATCCCTGTCCCACTGCTCCAAAAGGCCCCTAGGCTAAGTGCTGACTTGAGTACACAGCCTCTCCTCCTGCAACTGGCATAGTGCATGTTAGTGTGATGCACTTTTCCACATCCCTTCTCACAAGAGCCATTCCATCCCTTTAATCTCCTGTCTGCTCTTTTCTGTGCTGCCTCTAGTTTTGTTGGATGTTGGGGATGAGAGAAACATACCTGCAAGTGAACTATAGGAAGACCCTCTTTATCCTTCTTTTAGATGATTTCCAAGTTAAAAAGTAAGTGGATGGATCTGAACCTGTTGATAGACCTGGAGCACTGTTTCCAGCTGTGGAGTCCTCAGCACAAAAAGGACATTAACATGTTGGAGTATATTCAGAGGAGAGACAGAAAAATGATCAGAGGGCTGGAGCACCTCTCCTGTGAGGACAGACTGAGAGAGTTGGAGTTGTTCATCCTGGAAAAGAAAAGGCTGCAGGAGGACTTTATTGCAGCACTTAAATACTTGAAGGGAGCCTAAGGAAAGATGTGGACAGTATTTTTAGCAAGGCCTGTTGTGTGGTAATGGGTTTAAACTAAAAGAGAGTAGATTTAGGCTAGATGTAAGGAAGAACTATTTTACGATAAGGATGTTGAAACGTTGGAACAGGTTGGCCAGAAAGGTGGTAGAAGCCCCATCCCTGGAAACATTCAAGTCAGGTTGGGTGGAGATGTAAGCAATCTGATCTAGTTAAAGAGTATCCCTCCTTATTGTGGGGGCAGTTGGACTAGATGACCTCATAAAATGTTCAGCACTTCTTACTGGCCTTTTGTTTCAGACTTATGTAATGATCTTCCAACTTAAATACAAAAACTTCCATCTTGTCTTTTCTGCTCTGAGTGATACAGCATCCTGGCATTCAGCCAAAAGGTCATAGTATGCTCTGCTTCTTCTCCTTGTGACTTCCTATTGTAAGGATTGTTTAGATCAGTGCTGTGTCTTGCAGTTTATTCCCAGAATTTATCTCCTCATCATGGACTCAGTATGAATTTTAGCCTTATTAAGGTAGCACCTTAGGACATAAGACAATGAACTGAGTCCTATCCAATGAGACAGGTATTTAAAAGGCATTTCTTACCAAGCCAGAAATGCCTTTTAGACCAAAATCCTCATATATATATATATGTGTGTGTGTGTGTGTGTGTGTGTGTATATGATGACATAAAGCTTTATGAAGTTAGGACGTTTAGGTTTTTACAGATTATTGTCCAAAAGCTTTTCAAAATAGTGACTGGGACAGCAGAGTAACATTGTCAGCACTTACAACACTGTTTAACAGTACTAAGATAAGAATTAACTGTAATTTAACAGGTATTCACAACTTCTGTTGACACCGGCTGCCTTTTATAAGTTCAACCACAGATCTCAGTGTGGCATATGAATTACAGTTTTACCCAAGGTCCTCTACTACCCTGCTCTAGAGCTAGAGACTCTAGGAACACAAAGTGAAAATCCTCTCTTGTTTTTGTTTTATGCAAGTTTTGATTCTTGACCCCTTAGGAGTATAAAGGAATATTAGCCTGTGGGACACTCACAATTTGTCCTGTCAGAAGATCTTATGTTTAAAGACAGTTTGAATGAGATAGATTATGAAACTATCTCTGTGATGGAAAATGGAATACATGCAGTGTGGTTAAATCATGATATTCCCCAAAATCTGTAATGTAAGAGTGAAAAAAGAGAATTAAATTGTAACAAGTGATTACTGCACAGAACAGCACAGAAATGCAAGACTAAAATCAGAAAGTCTTACATAGAAGCTAAGAGATAAAGTACCTAAGTAAATAATTATGGAAATGGATAAAGGATAAAATAAGACAAAAAAAGTCCTTGATACACGGCTTACCTTTTGAGATATGATGGTGAGAATGGCAGAATGCTTAATGCTATTTATACAAACTGTTACTTAGAAAGGTTGCTTACAGTGTTAGTTTAGCATAACAGTAAAAAAAGAGCAAGAACTCAAGCCAGAACAGGGAAATACAGCTTCATACAATAGTTAAATATTTAGATATTTAATCTTTTATAGTAATTAATCCCACAGGGTTTAACAAAGTTCATTGAAGCAGATGTACACGTCATTTGTGCACATTTTTACATCTTTATCTTACAGAGAACTTCCATTTAAAATTCGTTTCTTACATATATTTATGCGTGTACAGGCACTCAGATGCATTTATGTTAATGTATGTTTATTTTCACAAGAAAAGGTCGAAGTGAATCTGCGGTTGGAATAGAAGGTGCTGGAATTTCTAATGGACTGGTATGAGGTGCGTGGTTCTGCAGGCTGCCACTGCTTTCTGGGAAAGGTCTGTCACTTGGAAAGCTGAGTTTTACTCTTTCAGGAGATGACTCCAAAGTGTAATTAGTGAAGAGCTGTTGGTGATGCTTTTCACTTTTGTACATAGTGAGCTTTTTGGAGTACTTTTGGAAGTTTTTACAGTCATTATAAATCTACATAACATTTCTTTCATGTCTCAGAGAGAGATCTTGTAATACCTACTTTAATACTTACTTTATACTATATGATGCTTTTGGATAAAACAGAAAATACCTACTAGAAGGGGAAATGTGAGGATTTTTCACCTTCCCATATACCAAAAAAACTACACAATTTCTTCTATATGAAAGTTGTGATCTTGTATCATTTGAAAACAGTAGTCAGTTTCAATAATGTGGAATAGGACACATGACTAGTATATCCCACATAATATATGATGATTGTAAGGGGCAGCTCTGATTGTCTTGTTTGCCTTTACTGTAACCTTCCAAGTTTGAACTATTTTGTCCCTTTGTATCTACAGCAGGTTTTCACTCTGAGTTCATGCGTTTTAAGGGATTATATGCACAATTTATTTGTGTATACTTTCTTACATATGTATAACTTAATTAAGCCACCCTCTAAGTTTGTGTTTCTAACTGCATGCGAAATTATGTACGGAATTGTACATTATTATTGCTACCTGCTTTTATGGAGAACTTGATTTGTATTTAACCTCAAAAATTCATGAACTAGATGCATTGCTTCATTGCAAAGACTGTGAATGCCTCCAGGCATTGTAATATACTTCCCTCAGAAAGTCTTTGTGAAATAAGTATGCTGTTAATACCCTCAGCTTTCAGATTAGGAACTGAATATGAGAAAGAGGGAAGGTGACTTGCTCAAAATCATATGCTATCTGCCCTTCCTTGGGATAGGTCAGCGGACTGCCCTCAAATGTTTGACATCCTTGAACATTAGATAATGACAAGGTAATAAGATAATTTCCATATAATATGTAATTTTTGTAGCTATTTTGATTTTAGCTTCATCTATGCTAAGGCAAAGTCTTCTATTATTGTCACTGAGGGGCTGTCGTAAAGTCAGATAGCAAAAGAGATACTTGTCATGAATTGACAGAAATCATTTTACTCTAAATTTATTCTCACTGGATTTGGTATTATTTTAGAAATTAGATTTAATTTTTTTTTATATTTCCTCAATCATAATTTCCTTCTTTATACAGGCATCAGTGCAGTTACCAGACATTAATATCCACTCCAGCCATTCCCTGAGATCTAGACTTCAGGAAGTTCAAATCCAAATAGTTTTCAAATCCAAGCTGCCACTTTGATTTCATCACATCAAACCCTTGTTGAGATCAAACCTTTGAAATGAGAAAAGATTTTTAATCCAGTTACCCCAGATGGGGCACAACTCTCTAGGTCCTGAGAGCTGCAGGATTAGGCATTCTCAAACTCCCCTCACCCACCCATGCACACAGATGCAGGAGCAAACAAACTGCCCAACTTTATGTGCTATACTCACAAACAGTGCTACAAACAAGCTGGCATCTAAGAACTAGGAAGCACCTTTATCCTTTTCTCTTTGTGATATAAAAGAATATCCATATCCCTAGTATGGTCAGCTCTGTCCTATTTTTCCTAGTCAAAATTTTGAGAACTGGGTGAAATTCATAGTAACTGTAACTTAGGCACTTTGGTATCTACCTGTAATTTTATTTGCAAATGGATGGAGTGAAATTTCCATTTAAAAATACCTTTGTTTCACTTTCATAATACAATGCTTAGTCTTGGATTCAGTCTTCAGACAACATCCTTTGTAAGATAAATTTTGAAAGACCATGTATAATTTGCCATGTATGAAAGCTGAAAGCAATACCATTATCCTGATTATAATTCTCAGAATCAGAAATTCTCTGTTAGGTTCCCAAATTCAGATTAAACGGTAGGACAATTTGTGGAGATAAAAATGATCTTTTACAGCAATAAAGCTGGATAATATGTTCTTACAATAATCATAATTCACATGCATTGGTGATGTTGAATAATACTCTATAGTCTCATAATTCTAGTGATGTAATAGTCAAGCTGTATCCAAAAAGGATGTATGTACTAAGTGGGCTGATATGTTGCTCTGACCCATGGAATGGGATCAAGAAATTATTCATGATCAGAAAGGCAGAATATGATAGGTAAAACCATCAGTAAGAAATCAAAGCCATGTATAGTTTACAGCAATTAAAGTTGTTATTTCTCCAGGGCATCAAGTGTGTATGTACCTCTGTGTGCCTATGTGTATGCATACATTTATTTAAACACAGGGACACACAGGATTTATGTGTAATCACTTTTAAATTTATTTTTTGTTATTTGGATACTACTTGTCTTGGTCTTTCTAGAATGAGCAGTCAAAGCAAGAGGGTGTTTATATTCTGACAAATGTTGGGTGACTTAATCCGTTTCATAAACAGCAGCATAAGGACAGAGGAATAAAGAAAATTAGGCACTAAACAAAGTAGGAAAAAATGTGTTGATAACTTTTGTAAGAAAATAATAATAATGAAGGAAACAAATGCCTTTGAAAACAACAAAGAAATAAAATAATCTTCATAAACCTCAGGTTTATGAAACTTTTTTTTTTCCCCTGAATGGAAGTAAAAGCAGTTAAGCTTTCGTCACAATGAGCCCAGAAATAGACAGACAGCCTCCTCTGTGTGGAGAAGATTTATAGGGACCCCTCCCGGGCCCTTTGCAAGTCCAATTCATGGGCTACTCTGACTAAGGCTCAGAGCTGTCGTTCCAAATAGGAAAGAAGGGAAGGCTTGTCCTTTTATTTATTTCTTTTTTTTTTTAACTTTTTTTTTTTTTTTTTAATCACCATTTGTTATTAGAATACAGTCTTCCAAATGATGGAGAGAAAGGTTTGAGGGAAAGATATTTCTCTCCTCTCCCTTGTGTGGTCCAGTGTATTCAAAGCAGGGCCTGTCTAGTTTTACTGATAGGGAGGAATGAGCTGATTTAACATGGATTGCAGCACTGCTGAGAGAGGAGGAAAGCGGCTTCCAATCCAAGTATGAGCTGTTTTGGTGTCCGTATGTGTAGACATACAAGCAAGAGAAGTGGCTAGTCTCTAGGCACCTTCTTTCTAAGAGACCAAGGGCACATAATTGATGTGACAGACAATTCTCCTTAACCCTCTGCTAACAAAAAAGCTCTTGGGCAGCTCACAGCTCTCCTCAATACAGGCCTGAACCTATCACAAAAAACATGAGAAAGATTTACTTGTTGTGAATAGCAACAGCACAAATAGGAATAACAATCAGTTCTCCCCCAACAATGTCATGCATTAAAAAGCGGAGGCATGCAAAAACACAAGTGCAATGGTAAAGGTATGTTGAGGTATGCAACAAAATAAGTGCAGTGGCAAAGCTATGGGATGAGTTGGCCTCAAGCATTACTGTCTCTGCTGCTACTCAAGCAGAATCACTGTAGTGCTGTGCAAGTTGCTCTTATTTAATGCCCACACATCACCTACGTAGGAGAGAAATTGTGAAACCCTTATTCTGCTGCCATCACCAACTAATAGCATCATACAAATTTAATTCTGAAATTATCTGTGCCAGCTATAAATGGAAAGCAGTCAATGATTCCTGATGCAGGATCCTTTGGATGAAATTTCCCTTTTCTCATGAGCTCATGTCACAACTGTAAAAAGTACCACCCAAGAATAATGGTAAGAATTTAGTGTTGTCCCAGATATGGATGCTTTCTGGTAGACTGGTGAAGTTTGGCTCACACTGTGTTGGCCAAATGCCCTTAAAGTTTTGTGTGCTTGAGTTATATGCTCATGGTTTTGAGATTGCAGGTCAACATACAGATAATTTCATTCTGCAGTGTTTATACTGTTATATAATAATTTAAAAAATCTGTTTCTAGCATATTGAGTGATACACTGCCTGTGAACAGCAGGTTGTACCTTGGAACAAATGAGGTAGGCAAGGAAAACTGCCAAGTCCTATTAGCAAATTAATTCCATTGTAGAATAGTTCAACACCTAATCAAGCTTTCAAAAACAAGAGGTGGCTGAGTATGCATGTAGTTAGAATTCATCCTCCACTATCAATGTACACAGAGACAGTGGAACAATTGAAAAGTTTAATCAAAGTATCCTTGCATTAGTGAGCCCTGGCACAGATAATCCCATTGAAATCTTTGTGCTGGATAAGAATAGAAGGCTAACTGCAAATTGTGCAAGTCCAAAGCCACAAACATTTGGATAAGTTACTGCATAAGGTGTAATGCAAGCACCTCATGTGGACAATATTGTTTATGTGCAGAAAGTATATCTATGTATCCATTAAAAATAAGCTCAAACTGGAAGAGACAAACCAGACGAAGTGTTGCCTTGATATCAGAATGAGTGATTTCTATTAGAAGTCTTAAGTAACTCACTAATTTTCCAAAACAAAGACTTATCAAAAAGCTCTGACTTGACTGAGGAAGCATAAGTATTTTCTTCTTCCTGTCATAATTCAGTATCTGGAAGTATTAAAAATATTGTACAGAACAATAAGTTTCAACCAGTGGCCCTCTGCATTTTGTGATTATGGGGATCTCTCAGGAGATCCATTAAAGAAATCAGACCATTGAGCCTCAGATCAATATATTTAAGTTATTATCTGAGGTTTTTGATGTCATAAAAATGGAGAGTAGATTAGAAATGAATGATCCAGAATATTGGTAGATATGTTTACAAGTTATTATTTCCTTTTTGTTCCCTCATCGTTTTTGTCCATTCACACATCCACACTCTGTCAGACTAGATGCTAACACTCGTGCTGCAATAAGTCCTTTGCTCTCTCCTCCTTTGCAGAGTGGAGAGAGTGAGCTAAAAGAATAGTGGAATGGAGGGATGCCAGGTTATATTTCCATTGCTCTTAATGCAAGAAGCTGCCTTTGTGCATTGGTGTGCTTGGCTGTGCAAGAGTGCACCAATGATTGAGGCCCTGACCTGTGGGAAAAAGGCATCTTTGGCAATGAGAGCATAAGCCTTCTGTGACACTACTTAGTGGTATAAGGGGGCTGGCTGGTGCATGAGCCACGGAATCGAGGGGCGGGCAAGAGAGGGATGTCATGCATGGCGGGTGTCCGATGGCACTGAGAAAGCAGAGTAGGTGCTTGCGTGTGAGTGAGCAGAGAGGGCAGCCTTTGCCACTGGGCCCTCAGGAGAGGAGGAGAAACAAAAGCCGTTTACTTTGACTGCTCTTCTTCACCCATCAGCTCCATTTACTTAGTTTCAATAGCCGGGGCTCAACAGCAGCCGTGGCAGCAGCTCCCGCCGGGCTCCCACCTCCTCCTCGGATGCGCACTTCCCAGTAGAAAGGAGAATGAAGAAGGGGAGAGGGAGAGAGGAAGAAAGAGGGAGCAGTGAAGGGGGGAGGGTAGGGAAAGAAAAGGGAAAAAAACCTTGCTGACACGGGGCATAACTTAATTTTCACGGTGCCGGGACAGCTGTATCGTGTAATCTGCCATGGCATGCCATTAAAACTTCAATGCCTTTACTGACCCAGAAGGGAAACTCAGACCGTGGAGAGCCTTTTGAAAAGAAGTGGTGATCTTTCACGATTTATGAGCTTGTCTTAAAGAAACAGACTCCACTCACTTTAAATTAATCACCCTTTTCAGGGTACATTGAAATATGGGAGCTCTTGGCTGAAGACTGTGGAGACCTGGTACCTTATGAATGCCTGCCCTGTCTTTATTATTTTTTTATTTCATTTTATTTTTATGCTCACTAAAATGGGTTGGTTTTCAGAGAAACTGTATCTTGCAAATTGAGGTGCAAAATCCAATTACACCAATTCAGTGGAAGGCTGAATGGGATAGCTGTGGCATATTCTTGTCCCTGCATGCATTGTGCAAAGGGGAAAAGAATCAGAAATATGAGGATTTAAGAACTCAAACACTAATGAAACAGGAGACATCCTCTATGATTCACCAGCTAAAAGTAAAATAGCAATGAATCGCCCTGCTTTCATTCTTCATATGGTTCAAGGGACAGAGCTGTAAACGGTAATAAAACCTAAACAATTCTGAAATCATAAAAAAGCCCTGTGTGTTACAGAAAAGCATAGATAAGCCACTTCCTCACTATATTCCCAGAAAAAAAAGCCCAAAATGAAACAAACAAAAAAACCTCAAACCAAACCAAAATGAAAACCAAAACAAAAAACCCCAACCAATCAAACAAAAACCCAATGTGTGATTTACAAGAAGAAAGCTCAAGTTTGGATTCCCAGAGGATGTAAATCAGCATCGTTCCATTGTCTGTCATTTGTATAATATCTGATTTACTCCTTTTTTTTTTTTTTTTCCCCTGGGCTCCTTTCTGAAGCATTGAGTTTTTTTGGCCAGCGACATTTCTTAATTGACATATTTTTAATGCAAAGCTAATAGGCAACCTAGCAATATGAAGATTCAAAGCAATACAGTAGTGATTTTCACATCCTTAAGACTTCCTATATCTAGAAGCAGCAACACAATTTTGTTCCTTTGGTGAACTAATTATGGAGTAACATAAACCAAAGGAAAAACTTCACAAACTCAGAAACAGTGATGGAAATCAGATCTGAGATCAGAGTGAAAGTTGTATGAGGAAACCGAACATCTGAATTAATTATGCAACTGCCTGCCTTAGAAGACTGAAACCATGAATCTCCTAATGCCTTTAAGTTCCATTCACTCCTCTTTTTTTTTAGAAGTCTGACTTCTGACAATCTTTCGAATTGTTATTCATGATAAATACCAGAAGTGACTACTCAAAACAAAAACTGATGCTTTTATCCCTTCCTGTTTCTCTAGAGTCTGTGTGAGCCAGAGATAAGTTGTTCAATCTCCTCTACATATCCAGCTGTTCTTTAGACAAAGCTCTAAAGAACTGTGCAAGAATGTGCATATCATCTATACTTACCCAGACATGCATACACTCCAGAACTCTAGTTTGTGTGAAACACATGTGTTTGCTTGCCATATTCTAAACTTAAGAATTTTGTTACAAGCAGTTTACAACCTTACTCAATGGACTGTGGCCCACTGTGAGATCTTATAATGGCACATACATCAATTCTTAAGAAAAAAAAAAAAAGTGGATTTGTTGTTTTTTCTACTGTTTTAAAAACCTCAGCCTACTTCAGGCCCACTACTGGAATGTGTTTAAATAAAACAGCATTTACTAGTGGACTCCCAAACACTGGTAACTGGAAAAGAGAGGATGCTTTCTGGGTATCCCCTGTCAATATCTTCAACAAGGTCTAGTCCAGCATTGAGCTTGAACTTCAAACTAAGTGTACAGATATACATAATTTTGGACTATTACTGTACCTGACCCTGTATTTCTGTCAAGATCTGAATACAGGTCTTTTCCATTCACTGGAACAAAATCAAAGATTTGGCCAATAAATCTATATGACCATCCATTAATAGCCATCAGACTTCTCTAAGGCCCTGTTTTTGTCCTTCCTACCAATGCAGAGAAAACATACATGTCTGCATGAAGTGCAGTATTTAATCCTACCCAGTCAGCTGTGCAAAATGTTTTCAGAGACCAGACTCTATTAGATGGAAAGTGAATGAGTTTATACAGTTATTTACAGCTGTACTTTTTTAACATGGCACCAGATTCTGCTGTGTGTCTTCTAATGGCTTTATTTGTTCTTCCACCCCAGGCTGAGCTGTCAATTTTCTGTGGTGCTGCATTCCTGGCAGCCAGGCACTGGCTTTTCAAATGACTGGGTTAGCTAATGTTGTGATGGACCCAGGAGGACACTGCACTCATCGTTTGCATTGCAGCAATACTTTTTTTTCAGAAGAACTACACAGCTACAAAAATGGTGTTCTTTTAGAGAAAGTAGCATGCACTGGCTTGACAGGATTTTACATAATGCATGGAACAGAGTTTTCCATGATAAACATACTCAGGAAATGTAACCTTTAGTTCTTTGAAGTTCTTGGTGAATTGGCAAAGAGCAGCTTACATTTATAGAAATAATGCCCCAGTACTAAACTCAACAAGATTCCTACACTTCTCTCTCAAACAGTATCTGCAAGGTGTGTAACACACAGTCTTGCAGGAAAGGGCATGAAATAAGAAGGTGAGAGGTTGAAAGATGGTTTTACAAACTGGCAAAATCATACAGTATGCTATTTTGGGTGGGATGTGATTTCCAATTTTGGGGCACCTACAGAAGCAACCAATCACAGTACATAGGAGGGTGGAAGGTACCAGCACCTGTGACAAGGGGCAATGTATGTAAACTACAACACAGGAAGTTTCACTTCAATGTGAGGAAGAACTTCTTCTCTCTAAGGGTCACAGAGCACAGAACAGGCTCCCCAGAGTATCCTTCTCTGGAGACTTTCAAGACCTGCCTGGATGTGTTCCTGCACTCGGTTATATGGTCCTGCTCTAGCAGGGTGGCTGGACTTGGAGATCTCTGGATGTCCCTTCCAACCTCTAACATCCTGTGAACTAATTCCTCCTCGGTCCAATTGTAGTAAAACCAGATGTAGTCTTCCATTTTCTGAGGTAGCTTTTTTTTTTCCCCTGAAGATGCAGAAAACAAAAGCCATTACATTAGGAATACATGAGGACTTCTCAGTTCTTTTACAGATGTAAAACTGGAATAAACACCAGTTGGAAAGACAAGTACTTGGATAAATACCTGGATATAAGATAAGATAAATACTTGGAAAGACAAGTAAAGTAATCAGAGTTAGTACCACCTGGATACAGAAATCCATTCTGGTACTTCAGTTATCATCATAACA
Source organism: Indicator indicator (assembly GCF_027791375.1). Taxonomy (NCBI): domain Eukaryota; kingdom Metazoa; phylum Chordata; class Aves; order Piciformes; family Indicatoridae; genus Indicator; species Indicator indicator. The sequence continues at coordinate 54,303,816 of NC_072053.1, read as the reverse complement.
GGCCCATACACTGCTGGCATCATCAATGCAGGGCACAGGCTTTGAACAAAATGGCCCAGTCTAGAAAGATTTATGTAGACAAAAGGTCCAATAAAATCTTGACTTTAAAGTGCTAAGAAATTTCCAAAATTACTCTTGCACCACAGCTAATAAAAAATGGTAAAAAAGAAAGGGTGTATTTGAAAAATTTCCCAGGATTATGAATGTATATGCCAATGAGGAAGTCTGACCATGAAGAGGCCATTTGACCTATCATAATGTTTGGGATTTTTTTATTCTATGGAACAAAGAACAATTTATGCCACAGAAGAATAGTTACTTGGGAATTTGAATTATAGTTTGGTGTGATAACTTCAGCAGCGTATCACTAAATAACTGGAAAGTGGAATAGGAGCAATCTCAGCAACTTTTAAATAGTCAAGTGGTGTTTCTGCTCATCTGAAAATCCTTTGCGTTTGTAATACAACACGTATTTAAAGCACTGTGGTAGATATAGTAATAGTCAGGGTTTGTTATTGGTGTGCTTTCCACAGACATGATCTAGTCTTTTGAAAACAAACATGCTAAATCTAAAAAAAAAAAAAAATTAAAAAAATCATTTACATTAATAAGCTTAATTTAGACACAGCATGCAACAATACTTAAAATAGATGTCGTAGTCCAGATTGCAGGAAAAAAAATGTAAAGTTTGCCTAAAAAATGATACTGGTGTTAAGTGGTAAAAACACTGTCCTTCCCAGCAGATTTCTGACATGTAGGAGAACATGTTTTTTTAAGAAACTTCTTGATTGATCTGGAGCAAGCCCTGAGATTATGGTGGTGGGAGAGAGAGGTCTGGAAGTATACAGAAGGTTTTTAAAATATTAAACACCCTTCTGCAGCTCAGATTATCCAAAGAAGTCTTACAAACTTGATGTTCTTCAAATTCAAATCAGAAGCAGTTCCTTTAGAGGTATTATTGGACTCAGAAGGTGCCTTGTGAATTTCAGTTCTTCATTCATACAGCAATTTTAGTGAAATCTCATATGTCTAAGAAGACTCTTAAAGGAGGCAAAATCAGTTTTTGTGATTACAGGTTGATTATCCTGTTTGCAAACCTTTCACCTTTCACTTCTGGATAGAAATTCTGCACTAGGTTCTAGCTGGTATTTTAAGCCTGAAGAAATTTCCTGTGAAGTACTGTACTCCATTGGACCCTTTAATTTTCTGGGCCCTTGCTTCTTTGGATGGTTAATGAAGCTAAACTACAGCTCTACGAAGAAAAATATTCGTGTACTTGAAGTTACGCCACATTAGGTCCAAGCCTTCAGGTTGTTTAGACCGGTGCCAGTTAAATATCCATTCATTATAATAAAGATTTCCTCCTTTGTAAGAAATTTCATTTTCTCTCTGTTTTTTCTTATCTTATTGAAGTTCTCTGCCCTGCAGCGAGCTTTCTGCCATCTGAGAAAACGTAGTCAAACAACTCTAGACCACTGTTTTCACAAAGCTTATGTTTTTTGAAGCTTGAGACCATGTGATGTAGGGTTATGTGCAGAGAACATCCAATTTTGCCATGTTAGTATCCAATTAGAGGATACTAACATGATCACAGTAGAAGGTGGGAAGTCTCAGAAGGGACCTGTGGGAGAAGAAAGAACTGCCTGCAAACCAGCCAGTGGGAGGACAGGAGACTAACTTTGTCTTTACCCATCTTAAACTATGAGGCTGGATGGCCATGGGACAGGTGTCATTAACTGTATGTCTCATGTTCTGTGTGTATCTCTTTGGACACCTGAGGTGAAATTCATCTCACCAAATTTAAATGTCTCAGAGACATTTAAGTCTAAGTGATACATGCATTTTTCTAGTCAGTAGAAAGGTACAGCCATTTCTGGAAGATAGCTCCTTCTACAGCCAGGAACATACCAAATACAACTGAAGAAAAGTGCCCTCAAGAAATGTCAGGGTTTATCCACTGACTAAGTGAAACTAAGTGAGATGAATCTCATGCCAAGCAACATGCTGGCAGGAGTGAGGAGCAGTCAGAGTGCCAGCAAGAATCACTAGAATCAGAAAATTGCCAAAAGGCCAGTTTGGGCCAACAGCTTCAAAATAACAAAAAATAAGTGGACGCCATCATGTTTTAGCTCTTATTTGTCAATGCACAATTTTCAAAAGGCTTGAATTAGAATATTAATAATTCTCAGTGTCAGGTGAAGGACTGAAAGATAATTCCATTAATGTTTAAGTTTAACTAATTAATTAAGAGTACCAGGCAGCTTTAACTACTTTAGTTATTGGAGATGTAAGAAAGTAGACTTACAATGGCATAGTCAGCAATCCCAGAATCAAGTCTTTTCTATCTAACAATGTACTACTCCTTACTTGCCTGTTGAGACCAAGAAGAATTGAGCTTATTGAAGACTATGAATTTACTGCAAATCATACTTTTCTAAACTTGTAAGAATCCAAAGGACCAAAAAGAATGAGTATATATAATTTGTTTAAACTTTCTGCAGATAACTGATAACTAAAAAATATGTTAAAACAATCAAAAATGCTGGTTATGTGGTTTATAATAAGGATGGAAAAGGGTATGATACAAATATTTTTACGGGATTATGAACACTAATCACAGAATCTGAACATCTGCATTGTGTTCAGATTTGATCATTCCATTTAAAGAAAAGAAAATCTAACATATAGTAGTTCCTTGGTTAATACGGCAGGATTTCAAGCCGTAAGATGGCAAAATAGAAGATCCCATTTGTTCTGCAGTTCTTAGTGTTTCTAATGAACACCTATGAGTGTAAAATTAGAAACAAGGGGGAACAGATATCAGACCCATAGCAATAACAAAGTTGACATTTGTTCTTTCTGTTTCAAGGTTAACTTTCTGAACTTCTTTGTGCAGAACTTTTGTTTTCCTCTTATTTCTCTGAGCGTTTCATTTTGCCTCTGCTTTTTATGATGCATTAAATCCTTCTTCCCTTCCTTTGACACACCTCCCCCTTTCCAGCCCCAAAATGTGTTATGGAGTTTGGAAGTTTTCCAAATGACTTTTTGAATTAGAAAAGCAAAAGGGAAAACGAATAATTTGAAGAAATGTACCAATGCAACCTTTCAGAAGGGAGAACAACACACAGACAAGGAGGGAGAAACATACCCGGAACACTAGCCCACTTAGCAGAACTAATATGGAGATTTGTTATCGTTCCTCGCAGATACCCTGCAGTTGTTTGAAAAAAATGTTCATATTGAACAGGTGTGCACCAGCCAGGATCCCTGAACACAAAGTATTCCCAAGCTGAAAGGAATGATTTATTTTCGCAATATCCTATCTATACAGACTTTCAAAAACATCAGGTGCTACTTACTTAATTATTACATACAAATAATAAAATTAATACTTGAACCATCAAATATTTAACCCTCTCTTTTCCCAAAAAACTTACAAATACACTACTGTTCTAATAAATCCTTAATTCTACAGATTTCCTGCTGAAGTTTCTGACTAATGGTAAGTTATTTGTTCAGAAAGATTTTATGGTGCTCATAAAATCTCAATTACAGTTTTAAAATAACTTGTAGTATTTCTGTAACATGATGCTGCCATCTCAGTTCCCAGAGGGTATATTAAATTCAAGTAGCAATAACAAATCATTTAAGCAATAAATAAATAACCTGAGACTGAGTTGTTAAGAGTTAATAGTCTCCCATACACTCAATAGAGACTGAGGCTCCACTCTATTAAAGTGACCCCCGGGGCCATGGGCCAAATTGCACCCAGTTGTTTTGTGGAAGGTATTCATCCTTCACACATTCATTTCCTTCTTTATGTTGTCTCTTTTCATCATTGAAGGCACTCTGCAGTCCCTGAATCCAGAGAACAATTACGGTACAGTCTCAGAGAAAAGAAAGAAAACTGGGGTCATAAATATGTTAAATGGGTACGTGGGTTTAAGTGGCTTTGTAAACTAAACTGAGGGAAAACTCAGACTAATTAATGAATATGAAGCAGCATGATAGGAATGCTTTAAGAGGAAAATCACATTACGCTCCCCTCAAAGAAAAAAAATTCTTCCCTTTAAAAAATTCATTTCAGCAGGACAGTCATGACACAACATATCCTTATGGTTTACTGAATTGGTGTTCAAGTAGGAACTGGTTACAGAGTTCACTGAACTGATAACTCATTCTCAGCATCTTGTTGGAAAATAAATTCTTTTCTCCTCAAAGATCAGCTATTAATCATGATAGGAAAGCTATGCAAAACTGCAGGAAGATTTAGGACCGGAGCCAAGATCACTGTTTAGCTTGACATTGTGTGTCAATTCCTGACCTGGCTTACACTCACCACTAAAATAAACATGGATTCATTTGATGTCAGTGGTGTCAGGGCTTGGTCCTACAGTAGTATGATCCCATGATCTGCACTATGATCCCCATAACAGCAGTTTTCATTCACTTCCAGCAGTGGGACAGGTTTTGCTCTCAGGGTCTTCCACGTGTCTGTGTGAAAACCAGCAGGAGGCAGAAGAGGAAGAAAAGGATCTGTGGGCTTTACTTTATAGTGTTTCCCTTATCTGTATTCGTCCAAATTCTGGGGAATTTTGTTCTAAGAATTAACAGGCTTCTGCTGCTAGCTTCCAGTGCTGCCTCCAGGTCTATAGTTCTCTTGGTCTCACTTTTGAAAAAAGCCCAACATTTTAGAGAACTATGCTATCTGTTTTAGCTGAAACCAAATGCTATACGGGGAAAGACCAAAACGCTCAGGAAGTAATTTTTTTCACCAAAAATTCTGAACAAAATGGATATCTCTGTCCCCAGTATAACATTCCCATAGTCAATCCAGTTGTTGTCATCAGGATGTTGTCATCAGCATCACCTTCTTCTGAAGGTCCATGTTATCCTTTGTCTTTTCCAGATCCCCTCAGAACACTGCTTGCTTGTCATGAGATTGATGCTACTTCTGTCCTAGGGACTGTGCCAAATCCCAGGTTACGGTAGTGAAGTCCAAAGAGACATAGCAGACCATTAACTTGGTTTGATGATTTAACCCCAACCTGCAGCTAAGCAGCACACAGCCACTCACTCTTTCCTCCCTGATAGGATGTGGGAGAGATCTGGAAGGGTAAAAGCGAGAAAACTCATGGGTTGAGAGAAAGACATTTTAATAGATAAAAGCCTTACACACAAAGCAAAACAAAGAATTCGTTCTCCACTTCCCATCAGTGGGCAGGTGTTTAGAGTTGTCTCCAGTAAAGCAGGTCTCTATCACACATAGTGGTTTGGGAAGGCAAACACCATTACTCCAAATGTCCTCCCTTTCTTTATACCCCAGATTTATATGCTGAGCATGACACCTTTTGGTATGGAAGAATATCCCTTTGGTCAGCTAGGGGCAGCTGTCCCAGCTGTGTTGCCTCACTACTGGTGAGGCCACACCTTCACTAGAGTTCAGTTTTGGGTGATGCAGGATAAGATAGATGTCGAGGTGTAAGAGAAGGGCAACAAATCTGGTGAAGTGTCTTGAGAATAAGTCTGAGGGACCTAGGATTGTTTATTCTGGAGAAGAGAAGTCTGAGGGGAGATTTTATTGTTCTCTACAACTACCTGAAATGGGGCTGTAGTGAGGTGGTCAGAGCAGTTTCTTCTCCATAGCAACTAAGGATAGGATGAGAGGAAATGGCATCAAGTTATGCCAGGGGAAGCTTAGGTTAGACATTAGGGAAAACTTCTATACTGAAATGATTATCAAATACTGGAACAGGTTTCCCAGGGAAGTGGTTGAATCTCCATCCCTGGATGTGTTTAAAAGCCCTCTAGGCATGGTGCTGAAGAAAGAATATGGTGTAGTAGTGGCCATTGTAAAGTTAGATAACGGTTGGACTTGACGATCTTAGAGGTCTTTTCCAAGCAGAGTAATTCTGTTATTGTGTTAAACAAGATCCACCCCTACAGTACTAGGCCAGTCAAGCCCTGCGGTCTGTTGGCACAAGAAGGATTAAAATGACTGGAATGAAGAAGAGATAAGTTACTCTTCCTGTTGCTGTTTGTAACTCTTTTGCAAGTTTTCCCAGTGTTACTGTAGAATATGAGATTCCTCCACTCTTAGCAGTATATCATGGGATAGAAGAGCTGCAGTAGGGTGCCTGCTTTGCTCAACAAACAAAGCCCAGGCATTCCAGATTATGGAAGCTTTTCATGATCAACAATTAGTGGGCAGAATGGGAACATCTCTGCGTGTGAGATATAGTTATTGAGTATTCTCTCCTCCTTTTCAGGCAAAAAGGGACAGATCACCTTAAACTGCTGGAGGAGGTGGTTTGAGCTGATCTGGGTGACTCTTCTAGGTGGACATGGAAGTGACCATGTAGAATCATGGAATGCATCAGATTGGAAGGGACCCTTGAAGAGAAGCTGTTCAGAGGGACCTAGACAGACTACAGAGGTAGGCTGAGGAGAATCTAATGAGCTTCAATAAGGCAAAATGCAAGATCCTGCACCTGGGTTGGGGCAACCCTGAATATCAATACAGGATGGGGAACTGAGAGCAGCTGCAGCAAAAGAAGCATGGCCAGCAGATCAAGAGAGGTGATTCTGACACTCAGCTCTGCTCTGGTGAGACCTCACCTGGAGTGCTGTGTCCAGCTCAACACAGCAAGGATATGGACCTTCTGGAGCGGGTTCAGAGGAGAGCCACCAAGATGATCAAGAGGGCTGAAGCACCTCACCTATGAAGACAGGATGGAATAATTGAGTCTGTTCAGCCTGGAGAAGAGAAGACTCCAGGGAGGCCTTATAGCAGCATTTAAATATCTGAAGGGGAACTAAGGGAAGGCTGCGGAAGGACTGTCCAGAAGGGCTTGTAGTGATAGGATGATGGGGAATGGTTTTACACTGGAGTAGGGTAGATTATATCAGACATAAGGAGCCAGTGAGGAATGGCTGTCTACTAGACCTGCTGTTTGTAAATAGAGAAGAAATAGTAGAAGATGTAAATGTTGGGGGATGTCTTGGGCATAGTGACCATGAGATGGTGGAGTTTTCAATTCATAGTGAAGTTAGGAGGGAACTCAATAGAAATACATCTTTGGACTTCTGGAGAGTAGGCTTTGGCTTGTTTAGGAGACTGGTTGATGGCATTCCCTGGGGGGTAGTCCTGAAGGACAAAGGAGTCCAAGCTTTGGGTAGTACTCAGGAAGAAAAGAACAGTCTACTGCCTATGGAAGAAGGGACAGGCAACTCAGGAAGAATGCAAGGCTCTTGCAAGGATAGGTAGGGGGAAAATTAGAAACTAGAACTCTATCTGGCCAGCATCATTAAATACAATAAAATGAGCTTTTATAAGCATGTTAACAAGAAAAGAAGAGTTAGGGAGAATGTTCAACTGCTGCTGGATATAGGAAGGAAACCATTGACCAAAGACAAGGAAAAGGCTGAGCTGCTGAATGGCTCCATGAGGGTTCAGCTGCTGGAACTGGAAGACAGGGATGGGGAGCAGAAAGCAGCCCCCACAATCCAGGAGGAAATGGCACCTATTGTGCCATTCAGATGTGCATAGATCTGTGGGACCAGACAGAATCCACCCAAGAGTACTTAAGGAGCTGGCAGATGTGCTCACCAAGCCACTCACCATTATTTGTCAACAGTCCTGGCTAACGGGGGAGATTCCAGCTGACTGGAGACTAGCAAATGTGATGCCCATCTACAAGAAGGGCTGAAAGGACAATCCAGGGAACTAGAGGCCTGTCAGCCTGACCTTGGTGCCAGGAAAGGTCCTGGGGGAGGTCATCCTGAGTGCCATCATTGGCACTTAGAAGACAACCAGGTGATCAGGCCCAGTCAGCATGGGTTTATGAAAGGCAGGTCCTGGCTGACTAATCTGATCTCCTTCTACAATAAGGTGACTTGCCTAGTGGATGAGGGAAGGGATGTAGACATTGTCTACCTGGACTTTAGTAAAGCCTTTGCCACTGTCTCCCACAGCATTCCCCTTCAGAAACTCCTGGCACAAGGCTTGGATAAGTGCCCTCTGCACTGGATAAAAAGCTGTCTGTCTGGCTGAGCCCAAAGAGTGGTGGTGGATGGAGATAAATCTGGTTGGTGCCCAGTGATGTCCCCCAGAGCTCAGTACTGGGGCCTGTCCTCTTTAACATCTTTATTAATGATCTGGATGAGGGGATTAAGTGCAACATCAATAAATTTGCAGATAATCTGGGTGGCTGTGCTGATCTGGTAGAGGGTAGGGAAGGTTTGCAGTGGGATCTGGAGAGGTTAGATTGATGGGCCAGTGAGGTTCAACAAGGCCAACTGGCAGGCCCTGTACTTGGGTCACAACAACCGCATGGTAAGCTGTTAACTTGGGGATGTGTGGTTGGAAATCTGCAGCTTGAAGAGAGATCTGGGTCTGCTGGTTGACAGTTGACTGAAGATGAGCCAGCAGTATGCCCAGGTGGCCAAGAAAGACAAAGGCTTTCTTGTGGCCAGTAGGAACAGGGAGGAGATGAACACCCTGTACTCAGAACTGGTGAGGGCACACCTTAAGTATTGCTTTCAGTTCTGGGCCCCTCACTATGGGAAGGACATTGAGGTGCTGGAGGTTGTCCAGAGAAGAGCAATGAGGCTCATGAAGGGCCTGGAGCACATGGCCTATGAGGAAGAGCTGAGGGAGTTGGAGTTGTTCAGTCTGGACAAGAGGAGGCTGAGGGGAGACCTCATCACTCTCTTCAACTACCTGAAGGGAGGTTGGAGCACGGAGGGGCCCAGATTCTTCTCCTCAATGAGCACTGGAACAGGCTCCCCAGAGAGATTGTGGAGCCTCCTTCTCTGGAGGCTTTCAAGATCTGTCTGGATCCATTCCTGTGTGACCTGCCCTAGGTTTATGGTCATAGACAGATCAGGTTACTCAGAGCCACATCCAGCCTGGCCTTAAAAACCTCCAGGGATGAGGCTTCTGCTACCTCCCTGAGCAACTTCTTCCAGTGTCTCACCACCCTCATAGTGAAGAATTTCTTCCTAACATCCAATCTGAATCTACCCATTTCTAGTTTTGTTCTATTCCCCCTAGTCCTATCGCTACCTGACACCCTAGAAAGTCCCTCAACAGCTTTCTTGTAGGCCCCCTTCAGATACTGGAAGGCCACAATAAGGTCTCCTCAGAGCCTTCTCTTCTCCAGACTGAAGAGTTCCAGCTCTCTCAGTCTGTCCTCATAGCAGAGGTGCTCCAGCCCTCTGATCATCCTCATGGCCCTTGTCTGGACACGTTCCAGCACATCCAGATCCTTTATATAATAGGGGCTCCAGAACAGGACACAGTACTCCAGGTGGGATCTCACCAGAGCAGAGTAGAGGGGGAGAATCACCTCCCTCAACCTGCTGGCTATGCTTCTCTTGATGCAGCCCAGGATGTGATTGGCTTTTGGGCTGCAGGTGCACACTGCTGGCTCATGCTGAGCTTCTCATCCACCAGCACCCCCAAGTCCTTTTCTTCAGGGCTGCTCTCAACCCAGTCACTGCCCAGCATATATCGATGCTTGGGATTGCCCTGACCCAGATGCAGGACCTTGCACTTGGTCTTGTTGAACTTCATGAGGTTGGCTTGGGCCCAGCTCTCCAGCCTGTCAAGGTCCCTCTGGATGGATCCCTTCCCTCCAGCATGTCTGCTGCCCCACACAGCTTGGTGTCATCAGCAAACTTGCTGAAGGTGCACTCAATGCCTCTGTCCATGTTGCCAACAAAGATGTTGAACAAGACTGATCCCAGGACTGATCCCTGAGGGACTCCACTTGTCACTGGCCTCCACTTGGACATGGACCCATTGACAGCAACCCTTTGGGTGTGGCCAACAAGCCTATTCTTTATCCACTGAATGGTCCATCCATCAAGCCTAGATTTTACCAGCTTGGAGGTGTTTAAGAAAAGACTGGATGAGGCACTTAGTGCCATGGTCTAGTTGATTAGTTAGGTTTAGGTGATTGATTGGATTTGATGATCTTGGAGGTCTCTTCCAACCTGGTTGATTCTGTGATTCTGTGAGACCAGGATGTTGTGCGGGACAGTGTTGAAGGCTTTGCTCAAGTTCAGATAAATTTTGTCAGTTGCTTGACTTTCATCTATTAATGTTGTGACCTTGTCATAGAAGGCCGCCAGGTTTGTCAGGAAGGATTTGCCCTGGGCAGAGCCGTTAAGACGTCTTTGTTATTCTTCTGCATCATCAGTACTTCCAAGGGGATCTGCTCCATGATCTTACCAGGCACAGAGGTGAGGCTGATGTGGCTTTATAGTTCCCTGGGTCATCCTTCTTTCTCCTTTTTGAAAATGGGAGTTATATTTCCCCTTTTCCAGTCAGTGAGGACTTCCCTGAGCTGCCAGGACTTTTGGAATATAATAGAGAGGGGTTTAGCAACCTCATCCACCAGTTCCCTCACCACCCATGGGTGTATCTCATCGGGACCCATGGACTTGAACACTTTCAGGTTCTACAGGTGGTTGCAAACCTGATCTTCACTCACAATGGGCAGTTCCTTCTTGCAGTCCCTGCCATTATCTTCCATTATTCTGGAAGTGCAGCTGGAGCCCTTGACAGTGAAGACTGAGGTAAGAAGTCACTGAGAACCTCAGTTTTCTCCACGTCACTTGCCACCAGTTCAGCTATTTCCTTTCTAAGGGGGCCCACACCTTCCCTAGTCTTCTTTTTTCCATTAATATACTTACAGAAATTTTTACTATTCCCCTTGATCTCCCTGGCTAGATTTAATTCTAACTGAGCTTTAGCTTTTCTAATCAGGTCTCTTGCTGCTCAGGCAGCTTCCTTATATGCCCCCCATTCCAGCTGTCATTTCTTCCACTCCTTGTGGAGTTTCTTTTTGTGTGACTGTGTGTCCAGGAGCAACTTGCTCATCCAGGCAGGTCCTGCTTTGGCATGGGAGTTGGACTGAAAGATTTCCAGAGGTCCCTTCCAACCCCTAACGTCTTGTGATCCTGTAACTAGAGGAAATGATTACAAGCCGTGCCAGGGGAGATGTCGGCTGGGTATTAGGAAATAATTCTTCACTGAAAAGGTTGTCAAACATTGGAATGGCCTGCCCAGGGCAGTGATGGGGTCACCATCTGTAGGGGTGTTCAAGTGGTGTCTGGATCTGGTGCTCAGGGACATGGTTTAGTGTTGACCCTTCAGTGATCCCTTGAAAGTTGGACTGGATGATCTTTGACGTCTCTTCTAACTAGATATATATTCTGTGTGTGATTCTGTTTGATTCCCTGTTTAGAAGGTGTGGTAGTTTTAGGCTGTTCGTAGAAAATTTTCCACAGATCTTGAACAGAAAGTAGTAGAATGTAAATAAATTACCATAGGATGTAAAAAGGAAAATAATGATAAGGTCTAAATAATCCTATTGTACAGAGAACTAATATAAAGTTAGTTCTATACACTAACTTTCTCTCTTTTCACTTCCTCTGCTCTGGCTTGTGCTTCTGCTGGCTTTGCTGACCTTGCCTGTGTTCTTTGTTGTGGTTGAGTACCACCAGCAACTCTCTGCTCTTTCTCTTGTCCTATGTACAGGGGGAGGGGAGGGTCAGGAGCAGAGAGGGGGAAGCTATTGGTAGCCCCCTGGTTTTTGTCCAGCGGGGTTTTTGTGCTGTTTATAAATTGTATATAAATGTAAATATTGTGTATTTAGTACGTATTCATTGCATTTCATATTTATATTTTAGTTTTGCTTGTAAATACAGCTTCATTTTCTTTCATCTGAGCTGGTCTGGCAATTTTATATTAGGGGGGAATTTTCAACCCACTACAGTAGGGCTTGTAATGATAGGAAAAAGGGCAATGGTTTCAAACTGGAGCAGGTAGATTGGATTGGACACAAGGATGAAGTTCTTTACACTAAGAGTGTAAAGTGAGAGTGCTAAAATACTGTAACAAGATGCCCAGGGGTGTGGTTGAAGGCCTGAAGACATTCAAGATCAGACTCAGCGTGGCCCTGGGCAGCCTGATCTAGTTGGACGTGTCACTGCTCACCACAGGGGTTTGGACCTTCAAGGGTCCTTTCCAAACCAATGCAATCTGTAAATATGTAAATCTTGTCCAACCCCTTCCCACAGTGACTCAGAACATCTTTAACTAGAACAGGTTGTTTAGGACCCAGTCAAGTTTAACCTTGAATGTTTTCAAGGATGGTGCCTCTACCAGCTCTCTGGGCATCCTGTTCCAGTATTTCAGTTACAGTATTTCAGCTTATAGTAAAGAATTTCTTCCTAATGTCCAACATAAATCTACCCTGCTCTATTGTAAAACCATTGCCCCTTGTCCTATCACTACAGGCCCTTCTAGACAGTCCTTCCCCAGCCTTCCCTCAGTTCCCTTCAGATATTTAAACGTTACTCTAAGGCCTCCCTGGAGTCTTCTCTTCTCCAGGCTGAACAGACTCAATCAGTCCATCCTGTCTTCATGGGAGAGGTACTCCAACCCTTTTGATCATCTTGGTGGCTCTTCTCTGAACCTGCTCCAGCAGGTCCACATACTTTCTGTGCTGAGCTGGACACAGCACTCCAGGTGAGGTCTCACCAGAGCAGAGCTGAGTGTCAGAATTGCCTCTCTTGATCTGCTGGCCACACTTTTGATGCAGCCCAGGATATGATTTGCCTTCTGGGCTGCAAATGCACATTGTTGGCTCACATCCTGCTTCTCATTCACCAGCAACCCCAAGGTCTTTTCTGGAGGGCTACTCTCAATCTTATTGTCCTCTAGCCTGTATTGGTGTTTAGGATTGCCCCAACCTAGGTGCAGGACCTTGCATTTTGCCTTATTGAAGCTCATTAAGTTCTCCTCAGCCCACCTCTGCATCCTATCCCTCAGTCATATCAGCTGCACCTGTCAGCTTGGTATCATCAGCACACTTGCTGAGGGTGTGTTCAGTCTCACTGTCTATGTCATTGAAGAAGGTGTCAAACAGTACTGGTCCCAGTACAGACTCATGAAGGGCACCATCACCATCTGGACACTGAGACATTGACCAGTAAACTTTGGATGTGACCATCTGATACCTTATCCACTGAACAGTCCACCCATCAAACCCATGTCTCCAGTTTAGAGAGAAGGATGTTGTGGGAGACTGTCAAAGCCCCTTTAGAAGGCCAAATAGATGACATCCATCGCCCTACCCTTTTCCACTGATGTAGTTACTGAATTGCATGAAGCTACTAAGCTGGTGGGGTAAATATGATGCCTGGCACAGGCAGTACTGATGAGAATGATGACCTCTGCCTGAGTGGTAGTAGTGAGGGGCCCATAGGGCACAACTCTGACTCTGCTAGACCTTAAGGACCAGGTCCACTCATGTTCCAATCCTTTGTTCTTCTCCCTAACTCCATAGAACCTGTAGGTTGTACAAACTGCTCCTCAGCTTTGGAAGTTTCAAACTCCATTACAAGAAGCTCATTACAAATGAGCACAATGGAAGCTTGCTATATATGCTGTTATTGCTGCAATTAATACATGTATATGACAGCATTAGTATCTATGATTGCCGTTTTGGTTTTGTTATCATCTTCTGTTTCCATTTGTTCCTAATTCTCCAGATTGTGACACCTAATAAATCTGATTTAGACAGCTTTTAGAAAATCCTAAGTTTCTGGATTGCAGAAGCTGTGGCTGCCATTGGTGTCCCAGACATATACCCATACTACTCCTTATGTTAGGCACCAGGTTCAGATAGTTCTCCATACAAAGCATCCAGCTCCTGAACAATTAATGTCACAGAGACTGTTCTTAGTAGAGGTCAGAGGATGAAACTCCAGTTCAGAAGGATAATAAATCTTCAGCCATTGCTCTGGCTAGGCATGGAGGGGGAAACCATTCAAGAAGTGCTTACGCCAGGGCTTCAGAATATGGATTTTTAACTTCTCTGTTTAAAAGTGCTGCTGAAATGCACCTACAGTGCAGAAGGAAGGGCAATGGCAAAATTAAACTTGCGAAATTATCCTTCAATATTTTGAGTACCTTATCGACATAGTTAGGTAGAGATGTATTTAGAGTGTTTATTCCCCAACACTCAAAATATTCCCAAGTCAAAGCTTTACACTGAAGGCCATCGAAAGATGTTTTCAAAAAGGAGCTTGTTGAACTTTTTGTGAAGAGAAAGATAATTTTATTTCTGTCCACTTGGCCAGCTTCTCCACTGACAAACCACCATTGTCTTCAATGCAGTGACACTGATCTATACCAGCTTTTCAGCTAATGGATACTTCACAGGCCACTTCTGGTTTTTGTCAAGTGTAATCAAGATTTATAAGTATTTTCAGCTCCTTTTTTTTTTGTCAATTTTTTTTCCAACTCTTTTACTTCCTGTCCTATCAACTCACTGATCTAATGGTTTTAATGATATCATCAAGAGAAGAAAGTGTAATTTGCTTCCTATGGATTTAATTAGGGCAGAGTACATGCAAAAGGACTAAAATGAGCAGAAAACTTTTGAGGTCAAAAGACACTTTCCAAATACCAGCACGTAACAAGTGACACTGCTCCACATACAAGACAAAAACAAAGGCAGTGCTTTCATTTAGTTATCTTTTTAATGCTTATTATTTATTTATTTTCCCTATTCATTCAATTCAGCAACTGAGCATGGTCTGAGAAAGGAATGTGGGATTTCAGCCACCCTCTCAACAGTATCAAAACTATAAATAGTGTTCAGTCTTTTATCCTTTGAACACTCCGAAGGCCGTTGCCGTCAGCGGAAGTGTTAAGCATGTCAAAGGAGCCTGGAGTGGGGGAGCCTGGAGTGGGGGAGCCTGGAGTGGGGGAGCCTGGAGTGGGGCCTTTAATGAATGGATTTTATTGTGCCTGGTGGTTATGCAGGTAGGTGATGACAAGGCAGAAAATGTCTAGTTCTAACAGCAGCCTTTGTGTCTGGGAGATGATCCTTTCAAAGGCTCTGTTCTGCTCCATCTGATCCTTCTGAAGTCTTCCTGGGTGGATGGGAAACAAAACTGCACCCATTCCCTTCTGGCCTGAGCAAGGGGACAGGCATGACACAGACTGAAATCAGCATTGTGGTCCTGCGCCAGTGGTTAGAAGAACACATGCTACCAACAAGGCCAAGTGATGCCTTGCAACTGTTCCTGTTCACCTGGTGTCTCCCCATTCCAGCTGCTGGAATGTGGCTATGCTTTGAAACCAAGAAAGCATTATAAAATTTCCATTTTGCCTTTTTAATTAAAAAAAAAAAACTTTTTTTCTTTTACCATAAGAAGAGAAAGATCATCTAAATTTGGCCTCTCTGTAATGCCGAATCAAACCCTACGTGTTATCTTGGAAGGTTTTCTGTGTTGGCAAATTTCAAGGAAATGTGGAAATTAGAAAAAAATAACAATAAACCTCTGTTTCTGTCCATATTAAAATTGTCAAGATAGTAAATCAAGTTTTTAATGGTCAGAAAAAAAATCAAGTTCATTTGAGAAACCAGCGGAATGAATCTTGTGACATCTGTAAAAATATCATCTGTTACCATTTAACTTGGGGAGAGACACATGTGACGAAGTTTATAGAGAAAATGTTAGTATGCAGTTCAGCTTGAAACAGAGATCCTCAAAACACACTCTTCCTATTTCTAAATTTTTCTCTGTGTGATGTGATCTGTGGCAAGGATAAGCATTGTCATCAAGTTAGTATTTACTTAGAGCTTCATAAATTTCAACACAAATATCCATTTTTTAAAAAATTATCTTTTGGTAAATCTAAATACATACAGTTATGATTCTTAGATATAATGAACAATGAAGACCACATTAAGAACCACAACTGAATTTCTATATTAATTTACAGTGCATATAAAGAATAAATCACAAGTGAAAGAGAATAACAAAATCTTCCTTTAATCTTAACTCATTGATCCTGCAGTCCTGACTTCACCTGAACAGAGGTGAAAAAGGGGTTTGGGAAAGGGAGGCTGGAAGCAATGAAAGTTTATGCCTTCTTGCCTTTTTCCCCTTTTTTTTCCTTTCCTGTGGAAGACCAATCTGTCAAACTAAAAGAAAAATAGACTTCCTGTCTATTACATATACAAGTCCTTGAATTATCTTTAGCGTTTGCCTTTTCACTGAACTGTGAGACAACTTAATTTGAAATTACTCTTTTTGGAAATCCTAAACCCTTGACACATTTCATTAGGCACAAAATGATTATAGTTATCAGTTAATTTGTTTGAATACTTGGTAAACACTTGTTACAAAGACTTTCAGAGACATCTAGTAGTTAGCAGAAAAAGGAAGCTGTCTCCAACCCTTAGTTTATTTACTTAGCACTTATTAAGCACCACTTCTGTGTCTACCAAAAGAGAGAAATATTTTAAGCAAACAGTAAAAGTAGGCTTGACCCTTTCACAGGCGTGTCATAAATCAGTTGTTAAAACAAGGGTGAAAACTCTGAAAGAGGTCAGAGGTGGAAGAGAGGTCATCTCTGAGAAGGGACAGTGTGAAAATCCACATGGGGTGGAGCATAGCTGGAGATAAAGGCTGGAAAACAGGAAATTCTAGAAGTGATGGCCTTCTTACACCAAGAAAGTGCCAATAAAACCATAGATATCAGAAAGGTTTAGGTTATTCACAGATCATTTCTAAGTCTGCAGCTCCAGTTGCCAGATCATGATGCCATCTCACCTGCCTGGTGACAAAAGGACATTTTTTAAAGTGGAGGGCTTAATTTTAGTTATATAAAAATAAGAACAATACTTCTATCTGTTTCTCAAAAATGGTACCAATTTTTCTGTTAGGCTTCGCCTGACCCTGCAGTCATCAAGTCAGAAGTTTATCTCAACGGCATAGCAATTTCTCTGGACAACCTTTGATAATTCGGGAACACGCATTGTTTAAAAATGTTTGATGCTATTTCCTGAGTAAGCAAGGAACTCTGCAAATGTTTGACTTCAGTACTTTTGACTTAACGAGTCAACTGCCAATGAATCAGCATGATCAGGATTGAGACTCTATAGACGAGGGAATTGTCTAGTCACATGAAATTAAGGTAACACTCAAAATGCATTTGCAATAGCACAAGTAAAACACTATCGACCACATTAGTTTGCCTTTTTGCCATCTCTGCGTTTTGTCTCATCTCTAGTCAAAAGGCACTAAAAGGTACAAGTATAAGATTTGCTCAGTTTTTAGATAGTGTCAGAGGGGTTTTATGCAGATTTTAGCTCAAACTCAGCATTTCAATGAAGAGTTCTATTTAAGCATTTGTTTCACTCAATAGACTAAAGCTTAAACTTCAAACAATTCAAGTTATTCAGATTTAAATGTGAAGATTTCCTGATTGTTTTGTAACTGCACAATTTATAAGTCATAATGACATTCCTTCACTTTGTCCAGAAAAAACAAAGGCTGATTTATTTCCTAATAACAAAGGCAAATGGTGAGGCTGTATGAAACTGCTTCCTTATTTTCAAAGGGTCAGTGCAAGGCTGTTAGGTATCTTTGAACCCCTCCTCCTATCTATAGCCTTTCCCTGGAGCAAAGTTCCCAAAAACACTGCCAATCTGTACAGCAAGCCACATATTTCATTTTACTGAGCACACAGTTAGGGTGCAGCTGATACCTGCACTGTCTATTCTGAGAGATCTGCTTGATATTCATTGTATCAGCATAGATTGCACTGGGCCTACTGAAACACAGCAGAATGCATTCATCTGGTTAATGTATATACCTTCATTGATGCTGCATTGTGATGTAAACAATGTCCTGTTCCTTCCTTATAGTAACCTAATTGACAGCAAGGCATTTTGAGGTCTCCAGAGGGCTATTGTAGTGGTGAATGTTGTAACAATAGGATTTCATATAGGTTGAGGCTTTAGAAAATTACAATGTCTTTTTTCTGATGTAAAGCCAAGAATTGTATACTGGTTGAGAGTGGGATGATTAGTTCATCATGGAATTAGGGCTTTGGCTTTGTGAAGAATTTGCTACTTAATTTTTATAGATACACTTGTTTGAAAACTTTTCTTTCATTGAATGCATATATTGTTTCTGTAGCTATAAATATACATGTTTTAAAAAACATGTCTCTTACTCCCCCAAATCATAGACTCGCATAATGTGAAGTTTTAAACTACTTTCATTGCTGTGTGCTGTCAGTCACTGAATCTTCTGGCCACTTTCACAGGGAACAGAATAAAATCCAGGAAAATCATACCCATAACCTGAACAATTTTATGATGATATTGGTAACAGCATAGCCCAGAAGTGAAAGAGCTAGGCACAAGGGTTATTTCAAAATGCTCCTTCATTTTCAGTACTTTCCACTTTTTGGCCAAACACCCCTCCCTCCCCCTCTGCACCCCCCTCCCCTGGCTCTGGAGACAGAATCCCTTCATCTTCCATCTTGAAAATTGAGATACTAGTAGTTTCAGGCTCTGTTTAAAGATCTGGCCCTTAACCTCTGGGGTTGTGAGAAATTACTGAAAAACAAAGCTGAAAAAATCTGATGTTTTGGAAGGATTTAAACCAAATAAAATAATCCTCACTGTTTAGAGCCCTCTGTTAATGAGGACATTTCAATACCTCCTGGGTATTGAACTTGAAGACATTACTGTGACTGTTGCGGGTTTCATGGGGACAGAAAAATTGGCATATGGTTGATGGGAAAATATATTCAAAATTTAGAATGGCCACAAATGAAAGTGGGCAAGGTGCTATCATTTGTGCAGCTCCAAAAAAAAGATGCTTCCAGACCCCAGCTGCTGTTGACCAGACATTTGTCCCATCCTGTTTGACTAGTCAAATTCTTGAAAGAACATTTTGAAAGGCTTCCTTCCTCTTTGGGTCTCAAAATTGATAGGACTTTCCAGAGTGGTTGGGGCTTTTTTCCCTTACAAAGGCCACACCTGAGGAGTGATGAACATCCAAAACTTCAACTGAAACCGGCAGGTTTGATTCTGACAACATTTTCGCTTCCAATACGTTTTGATCATTTAGGATGAGATTCTCAAAACTGCTGAAGTAGCTTAGGCATGCTGTTGCCACTGAAGCTGAATGGATCTTTTTCTTTTTTCAGGCAGATATTCAACTATACATAAAGATGCTATCTTTACCATGAGGTGGGCCAACAGCATAATCCAATACACATGGACTCTGGCAGCAGTAAAAAGCCCACAACTCCTGTTCCGCCAGGTCCCAACAGATGTATAATGCATGTGAAGTTTGTACCTTCAAGGGCATGGAAGTAAATCAAACCCAGATACCGAGATTCCTTTGTCTCCTATGTATGTGTTTAAATGATCTTTTCCAAAACACAACATATTTTAAATCATCAAGTTTTATCTACACGTACATTCATACGGTCAAAAATAATCTTTACACTGGTTATTTTAATTACTTTACCATGTTCTAAGGGGTGAGGAAGAATGGAGTTTGCAATATTTCCCTGGTCCCTTCTCTGGCACTCTTGAGAGTTAACATGCACAAACAACACAGTCCTTTCAAGCCCTCTTTCCTGGGATTCCTGAAACGCAGTCAAAAGAGTTTTGCACAAATGTTTAACCATCCCAGTGGGCACCAGGCTGCTGTGATGACAGCAGCTGCTGGGTGAACGATGAAGAAGGTTTTCTGGAACTATTGCCAAGTACATTCGGGCAAGCTCTTTCCAGATGTTGGAACTTAATTTGGATGGAAGAGTAATTTTCTGTTAGTAGTATTGCTATGTATGGGCAGGTTCACGTTGCCTAAATGAACTCAAAGCTAGTAGGCGTGAAAGTGTAAGTAAGTGTTAATTTATTATTTATTTTGAGCCCCTCTGGGGAGGAACGGAAAAAAAAAATCAGAAAAATAAAATAATATCTCTAGTCTCCTAAATCTAAGTTTCTGGAAGTGCCATCCTACAGTTCACCTCCTAATTAAATAAAACCCCCCTATATTTGGAAGCTATATGAAGTTATCCATTTCAGCACAAAAAGATTTTAGGTAGAAAATGTTTTTCTACTCTGACAAAAATAAAACCCCAAGCAAAAAAGGTAAGAGGTGGCAGAAATTTAAACTAGAGATGCAAACACACTTTGCTATAGGCTTTTACACTTTTTATAAAGTTTGCATGGGAAAGACCAAAAATACAGCCATCATAGCAGTGCCTGAATAGGCTCACTGGACAGCTGTGTAACTGTTCTTCTATGGTCCCACTCGGGGAGAGTTACATAGGGTGAGGCTCTTAAGGCCATATAGGTCTTTGCTTCTTGGGTTGGAAGCTGCGTAATAATTTTAAGAGTCTCTAAAAATTGCAAAATGAGAGTAAGAGAAAAGCTCTGAAGCAGTCCTTGGTCTGTGCCAGCCTCAAATATTTAAGCCTGGTAATACTTTATCTGCACAGAAAGTTTCTCCCCAAAGGTTGGCAAAGTCTGTAACTAGAGAGCATTGCAGGAGATCTATTCTCTGGGAATGGAAAATATTAGTGTTGGTGAGTCTGAACTGCAAATGAGAGCAAGGCCACATATACCAGTGGTGTCAGAGCAAGCAGGCTTTATGCTTGCATATGCCCAAACACAGGAGCACTCAGAGTTTTCAAGCAAATGGATTAATTTGAAGGTGTAAAAGTAAGGCACAAACCCATCCAAGCTTTAGTCATTAACTTTTAACTTGAATGTCAGCTTCAGAGAAAAATGATCTGAAGAAGAATCTCCGTCAGCAGGAAAACGTTGAAAATGGATCATGATGTTTATAAGACAGCCTCTGAGAGAGCAGAAACCCTCCCTCAGATGTACCACAGATTTCCACATTTCTCTTGAGCAAAGTACAACACGGGAAGCACGTGTTTTACAGTTCTAAGCATATTTAATACAATGTTTTTACAACAGCTGTTGCTTTCACAGAATTTTAACCCCACTGTGTAAATGCATTACAGGGAAAATACTCTGTTGTCTTGGAGACAGCCTTTGCTCACAAGCCCTTTTCCAGCGAGCTGGTGTCAGCTTTCAGCTCCAGCCACATTCCAGGCAGCCAGACAATTCCCAGCCTCCCTCTCTGTCTTCATTACTGGCCATGCTGAAGGATAGAAAGCTCAGGAATCCGAACCAATTATTGGGGCAGTATAGAATCAGCTTCCATCAACACACCTGATTGAGAAAATGGGGGAAGAAAAATCAAAAAAGACAGGAAAGTCCAAAAGGGGAAAAAGAGCCCACAGCCTGTTAAAGATTTGGTGACATACTTTTTCTTTTTTTTTTTTTTTCTTTTTTTTTTTTTTTTTTTAGTTATCTTTCATTTCTCGATTATCAGGCCTGGTAGAGAGCCAAGTGTCTTTTTCCTGCTAAATTTAGACTGATTTATTGTCTTAGCCGAGAAGTGTTATGTTACATCTGACACTTGGAAGACCATTGGAGGTATCATGTGACAAATGCCTGCTGTCAAAGAACTCCAGAATCTTTTCTTGTCCGTGGAAGATGATACTAGCTAGTGACCCTCCAGCTTCTCTAACATGCACTTACAGCTACAGGCAGTACACAAGCAAACACTGACCTTATAATGTGTGTTTGTGGACACAGCCCAGAAACATGTTCTAAAGCTCTGTCTTCAAAGTCACACATATGAAAAAGAAATATTGGGAAAATTCTGTTCAGTCCCAGAATATTTGTTTTAATCTCTGGTTTAGACATATGAATATACTTCAAACAGATTTACTCCATGCATGAAAAAGAATAATAAAAAATGATGCTATGAACTTCAAATACAGTCTACAAACATCAAAGAGACATTTTTCAAAATTGTGTAGCTGGACATAATCCTGCAAAGCACTGAATGCCCTTGAATACAGTGAGTGTTGGTACGACTCAGTTTTCTAAGCAAATGCTAAAGACCTTGGACAACTAAAGCCCTAAATCTAATAGTCTTTCAGAAAACAGCAAATCCAGAATGCACTCCTATCCAGGACATTCAGTTACACTCTTTAATGGAAACACATATTTCAGATCCTTTGGTTCAAATGACACTTCTACAGCATATGTTTACCATTAGGAGTGTCCTTTCCTGAACTAGAGCACAGAAGATTAGATGAATGTTTTTTCAAAAGATTTAAGAATTAAAAATTCCCTGTGTCAGATGACTTGTGTGAGCCAAGATCTGAGAAAACCATCTGTAACTTAATGATGCTTGACTGGAATACCAGCAATAAGGACCAAAATACTCTATGATTATCCTCCCTGCATCACAACAGCTTGAAACAGAAGTAAGAGTTTTGGCTGATAAACAACATTAGGACTGGATTCAGGACTGAATGTACAAACAAGCTTAACATAGACAAAACAAAGTTTTAATGCTATGTGGCATTGAAGCAAGGTACAGCCCATAAGAACATCTGTATATCCTACAGCATTGCAGGAAGCTTTTCCCTGGACTAGTGTGGTAGCTTTAGGCTATACCTTTAAAATTTTCCACAGATCTTGAACAGAAAGTGGCAAAATGTAAATAAATCACTATTGGGTGTAAAAAGGAAAATAACGATAGTTCTAAACAATTCTGTTGGAGAGATATCTATCATAAGAATTGGTTTGGTAAACAATCTTTCTCTCTTTTGACTTCTTTGCTCTGGGAGATACTAACTTTCTGCTTCTTCTGGCTTCTGCTTGACCTTAGCTGCATTGTTTTGGCTAAATTCTAACATCTCTCTGCTCTTTCACTTGTCCCTTTGTGTCCAAAGGGGTAAGGAGCGGGGCAGGGAGAGAGAAGCTATTAGCAGCTCCCCTGTTTTTTGGCCAGGGGGGTTGTTGTGCTGTTTATTAATTGCAAATACCTGTAAATATCATATATTTTCTATATATTCATTACATTTCACTGTAGATTGTAGATTGCTTGTAAATACAGCTTCATTTGCTTCCAGCTGGGCTGGTCTGGCAAATTTAATGCTGGGGGGAATTTTCAACCCACCACAACTAGCTAGTGTTTTAAGTTTGTGTTTTGACTTGACCATCACATCTGTTTATACCTGCTTGTGCCCACAAAATGCTGGTTAAAAAATGTGGGAAGATGCTTTCAGCACAGGGTCAATTTAACTGTAGTGATTTCTTCCTCACATGGAAAAGAGGCCCATGAGGCAGTTCAGGCAGCTGTCCCCAGCCTATGAACATTCTGCACTTACACAGAGCTTCCTTCCCAGCATTTGCTTGCCTAGGCTTCTGATGAAGTTCCTTACACAAGGAAATCTACCTGCTTCAGCTATTCCAAAGCTTACTTTGCTGGCTAGCCAGGGATCAGAGTGCTGCTGTGAGATTCAACAAAGCCAATGAAATATCACATGAAATTTTTCCTGCAAGTGGTATTCTTAGGTGGCCAGAGCAGCAAATATAGTTGCAGGCACAACAGTGCATGACTGCATGGTGACCAGAGGATTGCATGAGGCAGGCTTCCTACTCAACTCTTTGCTTCTGCCTCATCTCTGATTTTTAACTGGAGACACACCAGCAGATAAAGCAAAATAAGGCCTTAGATTTTCATTTTCCCTAATTTTCTCTTGATTCTGCTTAGTTTGCTAACTCCAGCAGGGGACAATGAAGAAGATAGCTTCTGATTGCCTTGCTTTCCCTGACCCATAGGGGGGTTACAATCTGAGCCCCAACAGCTGGGGAGAGCAGATGGTGTTTACTAAGAACTGCAGTGGTTTCTTAGCATAGAAATGAAGTTATAAGCATGAAGCCAAAGCCCACAAGAGTGGCTTCACCCTGAGTGAATTGACGAAGATTTGGACTCTTGAATGATGTGTGCACATCTGTCTGCAGTTGAAAATGACATACCATGTTCTGTAAGTGTTGCATGTCTATCCTGGATACAGGAGTTCATTAGGAAACTGAAATGACAAGTGCTACCAGGCTGAAGCATACTGAAGAGAGCCACTTTGATCTGGCTTCACAGAAGACTTACCATGTACTTGGCATTTGTTGTATAATTTTACTCTAAGGGAAAAGATATTTCTGACTTCAGAATAAAAGGCATGTTTAAACCATGCCTTCTCTGCCCTGGGAGTACAAAAAGATTTTGAGTCTATGTTGCTAGTTGCATTCAGTTTTTATTTCTTCACATTCAAAGAGGCACCTAAAAGTTACAGAGCAGACAGAAAGTTGCAAAGGCAGCTGCAAAAATCAATATAACACTTCAGTTGCTTCCAGTGAATACTAAGCAAATAAAATAAAATTAAAATAAAATAAATAAATAAAATAAATTTTCTATTCTATTAAAATAAATAGAAATAGTAACTAATCGCTTCCATTTTGGTTTTGTGAAAGAGTGCTCAGTTTCAAATGAAGACATGCCAGTGAAGGATTTGCATTCAATCACAGACTGTACAGTTTGACATATTCCTAGCCAATATGAAGCAACCCAGCTGGACCTTTGAAACCTTAAATTTTCATGAATAAGCAGGGCCCCAAAGTTATTAATAAATGCATTAGCAAGTTCTAGGTATTATATTTTAAAACTGACTTCAATTTTTTTTTTCTGATTTAAAACTGTCTGAAGTGATATGGTTGTCATTTATGTAATGCACACCTTGACAGATTTTTTTTTCTCATAGGTTACACTCCTGCATTTATATATAGTTAGAAGCAAAGTCATCCCATTATTTTCAAGTAGTAAATGGTGTTGGAGTTATATTCTTGGAATTCCATATTGGCCTTTCAACATGTTTAGCTTGTATTTTATTTACCTGTGTTTGAGACCTTTGATAGCTCCAGTTTCACCCACCATGTCTGCTGCCTCTGTCACATTTTTTGGGGGTGTAATCTATAATAAAACCTTTGAGACTGTTTAATTCTCTTGGAAAGAGAATATTTAAACCTGTGTGCTCAGTTAATATATTTTTCTTCTCTGGTTCTTTCTCAAAAATGGGTGTGCATATTTCTTTGTATGAAATCATTGGTAAATAATATTGAATCAAGGTTTTTTTGTCCTCTAACAAAATGCTGAATTAGAAAGATAAAAAAATGTCAAAATTTAGTACATCTTGAGGAGGTTGCTTCAAAAACAAAACAATGTTTAACACACAATCTGGTGAAGGCAATGCTATGCTGTGTTTTATTTGTTTGTTTTTTTATATTTATGAATGCAGCAAAACAAAAATCCTGACTTTTCAAACTTCAGGATACATGAGAGCTTTCCCAGGCAAATGGTTAAGTCTGAATGAAGCAAAAGAAAGCATAGGAGGCTGACTGTCTCATTGAAAGACCTAAAGTGCCCTAAACAACAGAGCATAGATGCCTCAGGATGTGATGGGTCCTCAAAACCTGTCCTGGCTCTGACTCTAGAGGATGCCTGTGAGGCAGGCATTTTTGGCAGTCTTTCAGCTTTGAAGCAGGCGCCTTACTGTTTTCCTACCTCATTAAAGAGTGTATGCTTCCTTCATCCCCTTCTCCTATTTCTCCTTCCCAAGAGGGCTGGCTACCCCAAGGACGCCAGTGCTGCTGCCCACCACCTTAGCTTTGTCCTCAAATGCCTCAACACACTTTTTGTTCCTGTTACCTGCAACGGAGAACTGCAGAGGAGAGTGGCAGGGTCTACTCCTCCCAGAAGGCAACAAGGTGGGACCTCTTGTCTGTGTCAAATGCAGGAGACTGTCCCAGGTCAAATGTTCCCTGTAAGCCTGGAGCCACAGCTGAAGGAATTCAGTAGTTAGTCTTCTTTCAAGACACCTCTTCTGATGGACCAGTTAATTCTTTGTCCCTAAGAGTCTTCCTGTTTGATGATGTGATAGAGCAGTATGTAATTAGGCAGTGACAAGAGATTATTTCAGTAGCCTTTTCCAGGGAGTTAAATGTCAAGAGGAAAAAAAAAAAAAAAAACAAAACCAAAACCCAAGTGATTTCTATTTCTCTGGCATGAGAAACATTAGCATTAGATAAGATATAAGATATAAGGTGTAAGATATATTCCAGTAAGAAACTTCCAAAGAACCAGCTTTCTCTTCTGGAAGCTAAGAAACAGTAAAACAGTTTTAAAAAAAAAAAAAAAATCTGTGGAGATATCACCTGCAGAACTGAAGAACAGCAAGATCTGGTTTGATGCAATATTTCTTTATTGGGTCAGCTGGCTCTTGTACCCTATCACCTGCTAATGGTGACAGATCAGCTATCTGAGATACTTAGGAAACAGGTGGATTCAGAATGATGTTGCTCACACTTGCAGATTTCTAAAAAGACTGCACTGATGCTGGTTAGTCTAAAAAAGTAGAAATGTAGAGAGCAGAAGGGAATTCTGTGTTATATGGGAGGTTTAAAATACTTTTGCTTGACCTAAGCCAAACAAAAAATCGGTCCAACAGAGTCAGAAATAAAATTACTTTCATTAAATGAAATAAAAGCATTTTCTTACTGTTTTATATATATTTTTAGAAATAAAAATAAAGAGGTAAAAAGTACTGCATTGAAAATATTTGAATGCCATGTAATGATCATCTTACTGTTTGAACCTCAAGTCAAATTTTTGGTATACAGTCTCTCCTTTCACATTAATTTAATGCAGCTTAAGTAGTTACAACGAACATGAAACTTGTTTGGGGTTTTTGTGGGATTTTTTGTTTGGGGTTTTTGTTGGGGTTTTTTGGGTTTTTTGGTGGTGGTAGTGGGTTTTGGGTTTGTTTTTGTTTTTTCTTTATTTTAGCAAAAGGACAGTTAGATCTGGTTTACTTTACTTTTCCAATTACGTTATGCACTGAGGATCCAGTCAGTAACACCAACTCAAGGTGAGCACTAAGAGCCAGTGGGACACTTGCCAGAACAAGGAGTGGAAGTCTGATCCCCTAGGGGAGAGGAAGATTGTAACAATAGCGCTGTGCTGAAAGACCTTCCTGAAGGAAGCTTTAAAAAGTCCCAGATGTGGGAAAACCTTCAGGTAGTTCTTGTAATTAGAGACAAATTCAGTATCATTTTCCACATCAAAGAAATAATTAACTTCATATTCATTTGGAATGCTGAAAACCACCCAAAATGGACTGTTCCTCATCAATCTCTCAGGATGTACTGAGGAACATGCAATATTTACCAGCTAGCCTGGCTGGAACTACACCTAAACCACAGCTGAGACACCTGCCAGTCACAGAGAAGGAAAGGGAAGCTTTCTTAGAGCAGGACAGGTGCATGCAGACTAGCCATAGGTTATCTGACCATGCCCTTTATCCTGCCAGAGTCTCCACTTCACCTTTTCCTGCACTACTGTGACATAGTACAGTTTTCAGTCTTTGGAAGAGGTTGAAGTCTAGCACAGGTGATGGTAATTCTTGTGAAATCCTTACTGTAGGGAGAAACTACTGTATATACCTACTCCACAAATACCAGTGGTGCCTGTTTTCCTTCCCTGAATCACCAGATCCCATCTGACTTGAATTTCCACACGTGAATATAGTTCTCTTGAGGAAGAGTTTACATCAGAGTACATGAAATTTTCATATATAATGTTTATTTTTATTTAACATATGCATTATATGCTAAGCATATACTGGCTTTGTCAGTATCTATTAACAGTATCTATTAACTGTCAGTATCTATTAACGGAATTACACTATCAAGGAACCTAGACAGTCTCATAAAATTATGAGCAACTGCACTGATCAGTTCTCCACTGCAGCAGAATAAAAAGCTGCAACAGCAGAAAGAAAAAGAAGCTTCTGCTCTCGTTCACCTGGGTAATATTAGCATTTAGATAAGGGAGTGCTTTCATGGAAATTCAGGTCACTGATCCATTTCAGGACACATAAACTGCATTCCTCTATCAGAACACATCCTAGCAGCATATTGACCATATTCTCATAGCTAATGGACATTTACCACAAAACCAGATCAGAGTTAGTCCAAAATAAAACTCCTGAAACACATATGTTGTGAATATTGGCTGTCCAGTACTGCTCCTATTGTGTTTCAGGAGCTATTTATATGAAAGTAGCCTCTTCTATCTGCCCATAACCCAATGAAAGACAGATCATATAGATACTGCATTAACACAATCATTCCAACCTTAGGTTTTACCTGTAGAACTGCATCCACCTAATGCTTGTGCTGAATGTGAAGTAAAATGGGCTGGAGTAGGTGCAATGTGGTAAGCAGAGGCTGGGGGCACTCCTGCCTTTGGGTGATCAGAAAACACATGCAGTAAATGTGAACAGGTGCAAGCATCAAGGCTGAAACATGGGTCAAAAAGCAGTGACATTTTCTAATCCAATATTATGAACACAGAGGTCAGGTATTCACACAGGATGACTTCTGATCGTATTAGATATGGCTATATTTAAATACTCCATACTTTTTGTAGGAAGCTCCTTATTTTTTTCCCTTCTCCAAATTACTGTATGATATGAGTTGTCTTCAGCTCCTATCATCTCAGAATTTTGTGGCTTTACTTGCTCTTCTGTCTCTGAATTCATTCTGAACACATATGGCATTCAACAACAAATTGAACAATCAGACAATAAAAACAAGGATAAACAAATGTACCTGCTGAACCTGCCGTTGAGTTGATAAGAAACAGGAAAACATTACATAGCATATTCCCTCACCTCTTTGCTCCAGGCAATCACTTCCCAGATATCCCAAGGCTGCTGACAGATTTCTCTTGTGTTTGCTTAGGCAAAGCATGCCCAGCAGCCAGTTGACTCCCTTTACCCTTCTGGGAACCAAAATGTTGCTCTTTTAGCAACAGTATTGTTAGGATGCAGTCCAGCCTTCAGAGTTGGTTGGGTACATATACTCTTGCCAAGAGCACAGCAAAGAGAATGTCCTTGTTCACCACCAATGACTTGAAAGCATCAAACTTTTTCCTAAGCTAATCCTTCCTTCTTGGTAAGACATACCAGTTGTTTAGGCAGTGCTATGTGTAGCCTATGACTTTAAAACCCAGAGCCTTAACTTTTAAATTAAGATCTTGTTATTACAGTCCTATTGTTAACCACATATGTTGTGTATTTTGGCTCTGTTAACAAACATAAACCCTGCCTTTAATGCTCTGTGATGCTAAAATTATGGAAAACACTGAAATGCAAATACATTACTGTCTATAGTCCTCAAAGAACTCCCATCTACCTCAGATACAGTTTGGCTTATGTACTGCAGTCATTTGTTTTGCATTGCAGAAAATGGAATCAAACTGATCTAGTTTATATTAGTTCATTATGTGCTAAGTAGTGGTTTGGAGCTGTGGGTATCATTATTGAAATGTTTTTCTTCTCTACAGAAAGTAGCAAATTACTAAAGCAAAGGTGGAAATTATCTGATGCCAACAGCACTTGAAAAGAATGGCTGGAGGTGTCAGGTCCTCACTACATGAATCATGTCATATTATTAGTTCTCTTTCCTGAGGTGCACCTGTAATGGAGGGACTTTGATGAGAAATAGATTTTAAATATGAAAATGATACATTAGTGTATGAGTAGTGCTTTGTGTAAACACAAAATGTAATGAAGACAAAATGTAAGCAAACTGTAAGTGAAGCACACATATTTAGAATGGTTTGAGTTGAAAGGGACCTCCAAAGGTCATCTGGTCCAACTACCCTGCAGTGAGCAGGGACATCCTCCACTGGATCAGGTTACTCAGAGCCTTGTTGAGCCTGACCTTAACTTAAAAGCATTGCCCCTCATCCTATCGCTACAGGCCCCAGTAAAGTCCTTCTCCATCCTTCTTGTAGGTACTGGAAGATTGTTATTAGGTTTCCCTTCTCTTCTCCAGACTGAACAACCCCAGCTCCCTCAGCCTGTCGTCATAGCAGAGGTGTTCCAAGCCCCGATCATTCTCCTGGTCCCACTCTGGACCCACTCCATCAGGTCCATGTCTTTCCTGTATTGAGAGCTCCAGAGGTGGATGCAGTACTCCAGGTGAGTTCTTACTAGAGTGGAGTAAAGTGGCAGAATCACCTCTCTGAATCTTCTCATGACTTATGAAGAAACTCAAGTAAAAGGGACAATGCTGAAGGAAATACTTATCCTAATCGCCATTTCTGTAGTTCTGCTAGAAGTGATTTGGAGTTCTAAGTAATATATGGATTTAATGAAAATGGTCCTTACAAAGGACACTGCAGTGGTTTGAATAGGAAATCAGGTTTGGTTTTTTATATACTCTGCTTTCATAATGCATTGACTAGGAGGCAGCAGAGAAGTGGTGGTTCTGCCTCCACACGGGGGCTTGGACCTCTGGCTGTGAGTGATCCCACAGCATGAACACCAAGCCTCCAATCTCTGACCACTAATAGCTCATCCATCAGGACATTGCCAGACAATGACAACACACCCTGAGCATGTGAGCTGGCTGGATAGCTATCTGGATAGCCATAATGAAACACGGTTTGTTTCAACACTGAAGGGAAAAACAAAACCAGAAACAAAAACAAACAAACAAAAAACCACCCCAGAAGACAGGACAAAAAAACAAAACCAAGAAAAAATCCAACTCCCCCCCCAAAAAACAGCAATAAAAACCACACACAAAAAACCCCAAACCCAACAAGTATAAATATTGAGGCATCTATTTTTCTTTCCCAATCTTAACTTTATAATATTTCAATCTGAGCCAATAATTATGATCCACAGAAAATGTGGCTCAGTCTGAGTGATGACCCTTTGTCCCTCTTCAGAAAAGACAGTGAAATGCGCTTGTTCGCTTTTGGGTTATCAAGATGCAGAATGATAACCTGGTACCATTTTTTTTCTTCCTCTCAAAGACGTTACCTCGTCATGTACAAGTGCTCAACGTAAGCCACACTTTACACCCTTGGAAGTTTCTGGATGCAGATTTGCCCTCTCCTCTGCTTTAGTTCCATAAAGCCTTCTGGTTGCTCAAAGCGTCCAACAAGATATTGGCAACAACAGGAAGGATCCTGATGGAAAAGAACATCATTTTTCTCCTAATAAAAGCTTGTAGTGCTGTGTGCATAGCTGAACTCTGAAGTCTGAGAGAAGTGTAATATAATTGGAAAGCACATAGAGGAGGGAAAGCAAAATGCCTAGGCTGGCAGGGCAGCCTAGCAGAGGGGCTAAAAGGGTGGGAACAGACTTTTTGGTGCACAGAGAAGGCTGACACGTTTACAAAAATCGTAAAGGTGATCGATAAACTTGGATGTGGGCATGGATGGGATCCAGAGAAAGGTCATGAAGATGATTATAGGGCTGGAGCAACTCCCATATGGGGACAGGCTGTGAGAGTTAGGCCTGTTCAGTCCAGAGAAGAGATGGCTCTGGGGAGAACTTATAGAGGCTTTTCGGTACCTGAAGAGGGCTTTGTAAGTGCTTGTAGTAGATGTGGCTTGTAGATAGGACATCAGGGAATGGGTTTAAGCTGAAAGAGGGTAGATTTAGAGTGGATATTAGGAAGAGATTCTTTACAGTGAGGGTGGTGGGACACTGGAATAAGTTGCCCAGGGAGGTTGTGGATGCCTCTTCACCAGAGATGTTCAAGGTCAGTTTGGACAGGACTTTGAGCAACCTAGTCCAGTGAAAGGCATCCCTGCCCATGGTAGGGGGCATTAGAACTAGATCTTATCTCTCTCTTTTCACTACAATAAACTACAACGATCAGAGTCTGTTTCTTCGTAGTTTCTTCGTTGTTTCTGTCTCTGATCGTTGTTGTTTATTGTTGTGTAAAGAGAGAGATAAGATCTAGTTCTAATGCCCCCTACCATGGGCAGGGATGCCTTTCACTGGACTAGGTTGCTCAAAGTCCTGTCCAAACTGACCTTGAACATCTCTGGTGAAGAGGCATCCACAACCTCCCTGGGCAACTTATTCCAGTGTCCCACCACCCTCACTGTAAAGAATCTCTTCCTAATATCCACTCTAAATCTACCCTCTTTCAGCTTAAACCCATTCCCTGATGTCCTATCTACAAGCCACATCTACTACAAGCACTTACAAAGCCCTCTTCAGGTACCGAAAAGCCTCTATAAGTTCTCCCCAGAGCCATCTCTTCTCTGGACTGAACAGGCCTAACTCTCACAGCCTGTCCCCATATGGGAGTTGCTCCAGCCCTATAATCATCTTCATGACCTTTCTCTGGATCCCATCCATGCCCACATCCAAGTTTATCGATCACCTTTACGATTTTTGTAAACGTGTCAGCCTTCTCTGTGCACCAAAAAGTCTGTTCCCACCCTTTTAGCCCCTCTGCTAGGCTGCCCTGCCAGCCTAGGCATTTTGCTTTCCCTCCTCTATGTGCTTTCCAATTATATTACACTTCTCTCAGACTTCAGAGTTCAGCTATGCACACAGCACTACAAGCTTTTATTAGGAGAAAAATGATGTTCTTTTCCATCAGGATCCTTCCTGTTGTTGCCAATATCTTGTTGGACGCTTTGAGCAACCAGAAGGCTTTATGGAACTAAAGCAGAGGAGAGGGCAAATCTGCATCCAGAAACTTCCAAGGGTGTAAAGTGTGGCTTACGTTGAGCACTTGTACATGACGAGGTAACGTCTTTGAGAGGAAGAAAAAAAATGGTACCAGGTTATCATTCTGCATCTTGATAACCCAAAAGCGAACAAGCGCATTTCACTGTCTTTTCTGAAGAGGGACAAAGGGTCATCACTCAGACTGAGCCACATTTTCTGTGGATCATAATTATTGGCTCAGATTGAAATATTATAAAGTTAAGATTGGGAAAGAAAAATAGATGCCTCAATATTTATACTTGTTGGGTTTGGGGTTTTTTGTGTGTGGTTTTTATTGCTGTTTTTTGGGGGGGGAGTTGGATTTTTTCTTGGTTTTGTTTTTTTGTCCTGTCTTCTGGGGTGGTTTTTTGTTTGTTTGTTTTTGTTTCTGGTTTTGTTTTTCCCTTCAGTGTTGAAACAAACCGTGTTTCATTATGGCTATCCAGATAGCTATCCAGCCAGCTCACATGCTCAGGGTGTGTTGTCATTGTCTGGCAATGTCCTGATGGATGAGCTATTAGTGGTCAGAGATTGGAGGCTTGGTGTTCATGCTGTGGGATCACTCACAGCCAGAGGTCCAAGCCCCCGTGTGGAGGCAGAACCACCACTTCTCTGCTGCCTCCTAGTCAATGCATTATGAAAGCAGAGTATATAAAAAACCAAACCTGATTTCCTATTCAAACCACTGCAGTGTCCTTTGTAAGGACCATTTTCATTAAATCCATATATTACTTAGAACTCCAAATCACTTCTAGCAGAACTACAGAAATGGCGATTAGGATAAGTATTTCCTTCAGCATTGTCCCTTTTACTTGAGTTTCTTCATAAGTCATGAGAAGATTCAGAGAGGTGATTCTGCCACTTTACTCCACTCTAGTAAGAACTCACCTGGAGTACTGCATCCACCTCTGGAGCTCTCAATACAGGAAAGACATGGACCTGATGGAGTGGGTCCAGAGTGGGACCAGGAGAATGATCGGGGCTTGGAACACCTCTGCTATGACGACAGGCTGAGGGAGCTGGGGTTGTTCAGTCTGGAGAAGAGAAGGGAAACCTAATAACAATCTTCCAGTACCTACAAGAAGGATGGAGAAGGACTTTACTGGGGCCTGTAGCGATAGGATGAGGGGCAATGCTTTTAAGTTAAGGTCAGGCTCAACAAGGCTCTGAGTAACCTGATCCAGTGGAGGATGTCCCTGCTCACTGCAGGGTAGTTGGACCAGATGACCTTTGGAGGTCCCTTTCAACTCAAACCATTCTAAATATGTGTGCTTCACTTACAGTTTGCTTACATTTTGTCTTCATTACATTTTGTGTTTACACAAAGCACTACTCATACACTAATGTATCATTTTCATATTTAAAATCTATTTCTCATCAAAGTCCCTCCATTACAGGTGCACCTCAGGAAAGAGAACTAATAATATGACATGATTCATGTAGTGAGGACCTGACACCTCCAGCCATTCTTTTCAAGTGCTGTTGGCATCAGATAATTTCCACCTTTGCTTTAGTAATTTGCTACTTTCTGTAGAGAAGAAAAACATTTCAATAATGATACCCACAGCTCCAAACCACTACTTAGCACATAATGAACTAATATAAACTAGATCAGTTTGATTCCATTTTCTGCAATGCAAAACAAATGACTGCAGTACATAAGCCAAACTGTATCTGAGGTAGATGGGAGTTCTTTGAGGACTATAGACAGTAATGTATTTGCATTTCAGTGTTTTCCATAATTTTAGCATCACAGAGCATTAAAGGCAGGGTTTATGTTTGTTAACAGAGCCAAAATACACAACATATGTGGTTAACAATAGGACTGTAATAACAAGATCTTAATTTAAAAGTTAAGGCTCTGGGTTTTAAAGTCATAGGCTACACATAGCACTGCCTAAACAACTGGTATGTCTTACCAAGAAGGAAGGATTAGCTTAGGAAAAAGTTTGATGCTTTCAAGTCATTGGTGGTGAACAAGGACATTCTCTTTGCTGTGCTCTTGGCAAGAGTATATGTACCCAACCAACTCTGAAGGCTGGACTGCATCCTAACAATACTGTTGCTAAAAGAGCAACATTTTGGTTCCCAGAAGGGTAAAGGGAGTCAACTGGCTGCTGGGCATGCTTTGCCTAAGCAAACACAAGAGAAATCTGTCAGCAGCCTTGGGATATCTGGGAAGTGATTGCCTGGAGCAAAGAGGTGAGGGAATATGCTATGTAATGTTTTCCTGTTTCTTATCAACTCAACGGCAGGTTCAGCAGGTACATTTGTTTATCCTTGTTTTTATTGTCTGATTGTTCAATTTGTTGTTGAATGCCATATGTGTTCAGAATGAATTCAGAGACAGAAGAGCAAGTAAAGCCACAAAATTCTGAGATGATAGGAGCTGAAGACAACTCATATCATACAGTAATTTGGAGAAGGGAAAAAAATAAGGAGCTTCCTACAAAAAGTATGGAGTATTTAAATATAGCCATATCTAATACGATCAGAAGTCATCCTGTGTGAATACCTGACCTCTGTGTTCATAATATTGGATTAGAAAATGTCACTGCTTTTTGACCCATGTTTCAGCCTTGATGCTTGCACCTGTTCACATTTACTGCATGTGTTTTCTGATCACCCAAAGGCAGGAGTGCCCCCAGCCTCTGCTTACCACATTGCACCTACTCCAGCCCATTTTACTTCACATTCAGCACAAGCATTAGGTGGATGCAGTTCTACAGGTAAAACCTAAGGTTGGAATGATTGTGTTAATGCAGTATCTATATGATCTGTCTTTCATTGGGTTATGGGCAGATAGAAGAGGCTACTTTCATATAAATAGCTCCTGAAACACAATAGGAGCAGTACTGGACAGCCAATATTCACAACATATGTGTTTCAGGAGTTTTATTTTGGACTAACTCTGATCTGGTTTTGTGGTAAATGTCCATTAGCTATGAGAATATGGTCAATATGCTGCTAGGATGTGTTCTGATAGAGGAATGCAGTTTATGTGTCCTGAAATGGATCAGTGACCTGAATTTCCATGAAAGCACTCCCTTATCTAAATGCTAATATTACCCAGGTGAACGAGAGCAGAAGCTTCTTTTTCTTTCTGCTGTTGCAGCTTTTTATTCTGCTGCAGTGGAGAACTGATCAGTGCAGTTGCTCATAATTTTATGAGACTGTCTAGGTTCCTTGATAGTGTAATTCCGTTAATAGATACTGACAGTTAATAGATACTGTTAATAGATACTGACAAAGCCAGTATATGCTTAGCATATAATGCATATGTTAAATAAAAATAAACATTATATATGAAAATTTCATGTACTCTGATGTAAACTCTTCCTCAAGAGAACTATATTCACGTGTGGAAATTCAAGTCAGATGGGATCTGGTGATTCAGGGAAGGAAAACAGGCACCACTGGTATTTGTGGAGTAGGTATATACAGTAGTTTCTCCCTACAGTAAGGATTTCACAAGAATTACCATCACCTGTGCTAGACTTCAACCTCTTCCAAAGACTGAAAACTGTACTATGTCACAGTAGTGCAGGAAAAGGTGAAGTGGAGACTCTGGCAGGATAAAGGGCATGGTCAGATAACCTATGGCTAGTCTGCATGCACCTGTCCTGCTCTAAGAAAGCTTCCCTTTCCTTCTCTGTGACTGGCAGGTGTCTCAGCTGTGGTTTAGGTGTAGTTCCAGCCAGGCTAGCTGGTAAATATTGCATGTTCCTCAGTACATCCTGAGAGATTGATGAGGAACAGTCCATTTTGGGTGGTTTTCAGCATTCCAAATGAATATGAAGTTAATTATTTCTTTGATGTGGAAAATGATACTGAATTTGTCTCTAATTACAAGAACTACCTGAAGGTTTTCCCACATCTGGGACTTTTTAAAGCTTCCTTCAGGAAGGTCTTTCAGCACAGCGCTATTGTTACAATCTTCCTCTCCCCTAGGGGATCAGACTTCCACTCCTTGTTCTGGCAAGTGTCCCACTGGCTCTTAGTGCTCACCTTGAGTTGGTGTTACTGACTGGATCCTCAGTGCATAACGTAATTGGAAAAGTAAAGTAAACCAGATCTAACTGTCCTTTTGCTAAAATAAAGAAAAAACAAAAACAAACCCAAAACCCACTACCACCACCAAAAAACCCAAAAAACCCCAACAAAAACCCCAAACAAAAAATCCCACAAAAACCCCAAACAAGTTTCATGTTCGTTGTAACTACTTAAGCTGCATTAAATTAATGTGAAAGGAGAGACTGTATACCAAAAATTTGACTTGAGGTTCAAACAGTAAGATGATCATTACATGGCATTCAAATATTTTCAATGCAGTACTTTTTACCTCTTTATTTTTATTTCTAAAAATATATATAAAACAGTAAGAAAATGCTTTTATTTCATTTAATGAAAGTAATTTTATTTCTGACTCTGTTGGACCGATTTTTTGTTTGGCTTAGGTCAAGCAAAAGTATTTTAAACCTCCCATATAACACAGAATTCCCTTCTGCTCTCTACATTTCTACTTTTTTAGACTAACCAGCATCAGTGCAGTCTTTTTAGAAATCTGCAAGTGTGAGCAACATCATTCTGAATCCACCTGTTTCCTAAGTATCTCAGATAGCTGATCTGTCACCATTAGCAGGTGATAGGGTACAAGAGCCAGCTGACCCAATAAAGAAATATTGCATCAAACCAGATCTTGCTGTTCTTCAGTTCTGCAGGTGATATCTCCACAGATTTTTTTTTTTTTTTTAAAACTGTTTTACTGTTTCTTAGCTTCCAGAAGAGAAAGCTGGTTCTTTGGAAGTTTCTTACTGGAATATATCTTACACCTTATATCTTATATCTTATCTAATGCTAATGTTTCTCATGCCAGAGAAATAGAAATCACTTGGGTTTTGGTTTTGTTTTTTTTTTTTTTTTTCCTCTTGACATTTAACTCCCTGGAAAAGGCTACTGAAATAATCTCTTGTCACTGCCTAATTACATACTGCTCTATCACATCATCAAACAGGAAGACTCTTAGGGACAAAGAATTAACTGGTCCATCAGAAGAGGTGTCTTGAAAGAAGACTAACTACTGAATTCCTTCAGCTGTGGCTCCAGGCTTACAGGGAACATTTGACCTGGGACAGTCTCCTGCATTTGACACAGACAAGAGGTCCCACCTTGTTGCCTTCTGGGAGGAGTAGACCCTGCCACTCTCCTCTGCAGTTCTCCGTTGCAGGTAACAGGAACAAAAAGTGTGTTGAGGCATTTGAGGACAAAGCTAAGGTGGTGGGCAGCAGCACTGGCGTCCTTGGGGTAGCCAGCCCTCTTGGGAAGGAGAAATAGGAGAAGGGGATGAAGGAAGCATACACTCTTTAATGAGGTAGGAAAACAGTAAGGCGCCTGCTTCAAAGCTGAAAGACTGCCAAAAATGCCTGCCTCACAGGCATCCTCTAGAGTCAGAGCCAGGACAGGTTTTGAGGACCCATCACATCCTGAGGCATCTATGCTCTGTTGTTTAGGGCACTTTAGGTCTTTCAATGAGACAGTCAGCCTCCTATGCTTTCTTTTGCTTCATTCAGACTTAACCATTTGCCTGGGAAAGCTCTCATGTATCCTGAAGTTTGAAAAGTCAGGATTTTTGTTTTGCTGCATTCATAAATATAAAAAAACAAACAAATAAAACACAGCATAGCATTGCCTTCACCAGATTGTGTGTTAAACATTGTTTTGTTTTTGAAGCAACCTCCTCAAGATGTACTAAATTTTGACATTTTTTTATCTTTCTAATTCAGCATTTTGTTAGAGGACAAAAAAACCTTGATTCAATATTATTTACCAATGATTTCATACAAAGAAATATGCACACCCATTTTTGAGAAAGAACCAGAGAAGAAAAATATATTAACTGAGCACACAGGTTTAAATATTCTCTTTCCAAGAGAATTAAACAGTCTCAAAGGTTTTATTATAGATTACACCCCCAAAAAATGTGACAGAGGCAGCAGACATGGTGGGTGAAACTGGAGCTATCAAAGGTCTCAAACACAGGTAAATAAAATACAAGCTAAACATGTTGAAAGGCCAATATGGAATTCCAAGAATATAACTCCAACACCATTTACTACTTGAAAATAATGGGATGACTTTGCTTCTAACTATATATAAATGCAGGAGTGTAACCTATGAGAAAAAAAAATCTGTCAAGGTGTGCATTACATAAATGACAACCATATCACTTCAGACAGTTTTAAATCAGAAAAAAAAAATTGAAGTCAGTTTTAAAATATAATACCTAGAACTTGCTAATGCATTTATTAATAACTTTGGGGCCCTGCTTATTCATGAAAATTTAAGGTTTCAAAGGTCCAGCTGGGTTGCTTCATATTGGCTAGGAATATGTCAAACTGTACAGTCTGTGATTGAATGCAAATCCTTCACTGGCATGTCTTCATTTGAAACTGAGCACTCTTTCACAAAACCAAAATGGAAGCGATTAGTTACTATTTCTATTTATTTTAATAGAATAGAAAATTTATTTTATTTATTTATTTTATTTTAATTTTATTTTATTTGCTTAGTATTCACTGGAAGCAACTGAAGTGTTATATTGATTTTTGCAGCTGCCTTTGCAACTTTCTGTCTGCTCTGTAACTTTTAGGTGCCTCTTTGAATGTGAAGAAATAAAAACTGAATGCAACTAGCAACATAGACTCAAAATCTTTTTGTACTCCCAGGGCAGAGAAGGCATGGTTTAAACATGCCTTTTATTCTGAAGTCAGAAATATCTTTTCCCTTAGAGTAAAATTATACAACAAATGCCAAGTACATGGTAAGTCTTCTGTGAAGCCAGATCAAAGTGGCTCTCTTCAGTATGCTTCAGCCTGGTAGCACTTGTCATTTCAGTTTCCTAATGAACTCCTGTATCCAGGATAGACATGCAACACTTACAGAACATGGTATGTCATTTTCAACTGCAGACAGATGTGCACACATCATTCAAGAGTCCAAATCTTCGTCAATTCACTCAGGGTGAAGCCACTCTTGTGGGCTTTGGCTTCATGCTTATAACTTCATTTCTATGCTAAGAAACCACTGCAGTTCTTAGTAAACACCATCTGCTCTCCCCAGCTGTTGGGGCTCAGATTGTAACCCCCCTATGGGTCAGGGAAAGCAAGGCAATCAGAAGCTATCTTCTTCATTGTCCCCTGCTGGAGTTAGCAAACTAAGCAGAATCAAGAGAAAATTAGGGAAAATGAAAATCTAAGGCCTTATTTTGCTTTATCTGCTGGTGTGTCTCCAGTTAAAAATCAGAGATGAGGCAGAAGCAAAGAGTTGAGTAGGAAGCCTGCCTCATGCAATCCTCTGGTCACCATGCAGTCATGCACTGTTGTGCCTGCAACTATATTTGCTGCTCTGGCCACCTAAGAATACCACTTGCAGGAAAAATTTCATGTGATATTTCATTGGCTTTGTTGAATCTCACAGCAGCACTCTGATCCCTGGCTAGCCAGCAAAGTAAGCTTTGGAATAGCTGAAGCAGGTAGATTTCCTTGTGTAAGGAACTTCATCAGAAGCCTAGGCAAGCAAATGCTGGGAAGGAAGCTCTGTGTAAGTGCAGAATGTTCATAGGCTGGGGACAGCTGCCTGAACTGCCTCATGGGCCTCTTTTCCATGTGAGGAAGAAATCACTACAGTTAAATTGACCCTGTGCTGAAAGCATCTTCCCACATTTTTTAACCAGCATTTTGTGGGCACAAGCAGGTATAAACAGATGTGATGGTCAAGTCAAAACACAAACTTAAAACACTAGCTAGTTGTGGTGGGTTGAAAATTCCCCCCAGCATTAAATTTGCCAGACCAGCCCAGCTGGAAGCAAATGAAGCTGTATTTACAAGCAATCTACAATCTACAGTGAAATGTAATGAATATATAGAAAATATATGATATTTACAGGTATTTGCAATTAATAAACAGCACAACAACCCCCCTGGCCAAAAAACAGGGGAGCTGCTAATAGCTTCTCTCTCCCTGCCCCGCTCCTTACCCCTTTGGACACAAAGGGACAAGTGAAAGAGCAGAGAGATGTTAGAATTTAGCCAAAACAATGCAGCTAAGGTCAAGCAGAAGCCAGAAGAAGCAGAAAGTTAGTATCTCCCAGAGCAAAGAAGTCAAAAGAGAGAAAGATTGTTTACCAAACCAATTCTTATGATAGATATCTCTCCAACAGAATTGTTTAGAACTATCGTTATTTTCCTTTTTACACCCAATAGTGATTTATTTACATTTTGCCACTTTCTGTTCAAGATCTGTGGAAAATTTTAAAGGTATAGCCTAAAGCTACCACACTAGTCCAGGGAAAAGCTTCCTGCAATGCTGTAGGATATACAGATGTTCTTATGGGCTGTACCTTGCTTCAATGCCACATAGCATTAAAACTTTGTTTTGTCTATGTTAAGCTTGTTTGTACATTCAGTCCTGAATCCAGTCCTAATGTTGTTTATCAGCCAAAACTCTTACTTCTGTTTCAAGCTGTTGTGATGCAGGGAGGATAATCATAGAGTATTTTGGTCCTTATTGCTGGTATTCCAGTCAAGCATCATTAAGTTACAGATGGTTTTCTCAGATCTTGGCTCACACAAGTCATCTGACACAGGGAATTTTTAATTCTTAAATCTTTTGAAAAAACATTCATCTAATCTTCTGTGCTCTAGTTCAGGAAAGGACACTCCTAATGGTAAACATATGCTGTAGAAGTGTCATTTGAACCAAAGGATCTGAAATATGTGTTTCCATTAAAGAGTGTAACTGAATGTCCTGGATAGGAGTGCATTCTGGATTTGCTGTTTTCTGAAAGACTATTAGATTTAGGGCTTTAGTTGTCCAAGGTCTTTAGCATTTGCTTAGAAAACTGAGTCGTACCAACACTCACTGTATTCAAGGGCATTCAGTGCTTTGCAGGATTATGTCCAGCTACACAATTTTGAAAAATGTCTCTTTGATGTTTGTAGACTGTATTTGAAGTTCATAGCATCATTTTTTATTATTCTTTTTCATGCATGGAGTAAATCTGTTTGAAGTATATTCATATGTCTAAACCAGAGATTAAAACAAATATTCTGGGACTGAACAGAATTTTCCCAATATTTCTTTTTCATATGTGTGACTTTGAAGACAGAGCTTTAGAACATGTTTCTGGGCTGTGTCCACAAACACACATTATAAGGTCAGTGTTTGCTTGTGTACTGCCTGTAGCTGTAAGTGCATGTTAGAGAAGCTGGAGGGTCACTAGCTAGTATCATCTTCCACGGACAAGAAAAGATTCTGGAGTTCTTTGACAGCAGGCATTTGTCACATGATACCTCCAATGGTCTTCCAAGTGTCAGATGTAACATAACACTTCTCGGCTAAGACAATAAATCAGTCTAAATTTAGCAGGAAAAAGACACTTGGCTCTCTACCAGGCCTGATAATCGAGAAATGAAAGATAACTAAAAAAAAAAAAAAAAAAAGAAAAAAAAAAAAAAAGAAAAAGTATGTCACCAAATCTTTAACAGGCTGTGGGCTCTTTTTCCCCTTTTGGACTTTCCTGTCTTTTTTGATTTTTCTTCCCCCATTTTCTCAATCAGGTGTGTTGATGGAAGCTGATTCTATACTGCCCCAATAATTGGTTCGGATTCCTGAGCTTTCTATCCTTCAGCATGGCCAGTAATGAAGACAGAGAGGGAGGCTGGGAATTGTCTGGCTGCCTGGAATGTGGCTGGAGCTGAAAGCTGACACCAGCTCGCTGGAAAAGGGCTTGTGAGCAAAGGCTGTCTCCAAGACAACAGAGTATTTTCCCTGTAATGCATTTACACAGTGGGGTTAAAATTCTGTGAAAGCAACAGCTGTTGTAAAAACATTGTATTAAATATGCTTAGAACTGTAAAACACGTGCTTCCCGTGTTGTACTTTGCTCAAGAGAAATGTGGAAA
Source organism: Indicator indicator (assembly GCF_027791375.1). Lineage (NCBI taxonomy): Eukaryota > Metazoa > Chordata > Aves > Piciformes > Indicatoridae > Indicator > Indicator indicator. The sequence goes on along the minus strand of NC_072053.1, from coordinate 54,261,501 downwards.
TCTGTGGTACATCTGAGGGAGGGTTTCTGCTCTCTCAGAGGCTGTCTTATAAACATCATGATCCATTTTCAACGTTTTCCTGCTGACGGAGATTCTTCTTCAGATCATTTTTCTCTGAAGCTGACATTCAAGTTAAAAGTTAATGACTAAAGCTTGGATGGGTTTGTGCCTTACTTTTACACCTTCAAATTAATCCATTTGCTTGAAAACTCTGAGTGCTCCTGTGTTTGGGCATATGCAAGCATAAAGCCTGCTTGCTCTGACACCACTGGTATATGTGGCCTTGCTCTCATTTGCAGTTCAGACTCACCAACACTAATATTTTCCATTCCCAGAGAATAGATCTCCTGCAATGCTCTCTAGTTACAGACTTTGCCAACCTTTGGGGAGAAACTTTCTGTGCAGATAAAGTATTACCAGGCTTAAATATTTGAGGCTGGCACAGACCAAGGACTGCTTCAGAGCTTTTCTCTTACTCTCATTTTGCAATTTTTAGAGACTCTTAAAATTATTACGCAGCTTCCAACCCAAGAAGCAAAGACCTATATGGCCTTAAGAGCCTCACCCTATGTAACTCTCCCCGAGTGGGACCATAGAAGAACAGTTACACAGCTGTCCAGTGAGCCTATTCAGGCACTGCTATGATGGCTGTATTTTTGGTCTTTCCCATGCAAACTTTATAAAAAGTGTAAAAGCCTATAGCAAAGTGTGTTTGCATCTCTAGTTTAAATTTCTGCCACCTCTTACCTTTTTTGCTTGGGGTTTTATTTTTGTCAGAGTAGAAAAACATTTTCTACCTAAAATCTTTTTGTGCTGAAATGGATAACTTCATATAGCTTCCAAATATAGGGGGGTTTTATTTAATTAGGAGGTGAACTGTAGGATGGCACTTCCAGAAACTTAGATTTAGGAGACTAGAGATATTATTTTATTTTTCTGATTTTTTTTTTCCGTTCCTCCCCAGAGGGGCTCAAAATAAATAATAAATTAACACTTACTTACACTTTCACGCCTACTAGCTTTGAGTTCATTTAGGCAACGTGAACCTGCCCATACATAGCAATACTACTAACAGAAAATTACTCTTCCATCCAAATTAAGTTCCAACATCTGGAAAGAGCTTGCCCGAATGTACTTGGCAATAGTTCCAGAAAACCTTCTTCATCGTTCACCCAGCAGCTGCTGTCATCACAGCAGCCTGGTGCCCACTGGGATGGTTAAACATTTGTGCAAAACTCTTTTGACTGCGTTTCAGGAATCCCAGGAAAGAGGGCTTGAAAGGACTGTGTTGTTTGTGCATGTTAACTCTCAAGAGTGCCAGAGAAGGGACCAGGGAAATATTGCAAACTCCATTCTTCCTCACCCCTTAGAACATGGTAAAGTAATTAAAATAACCAGTGTAAAGATTATTTTTGACCGTATGAATGTACGTGTAGATAAAACTTGATGATTTAAAATATGTTGTGTTTTGGAAAAGATCATTTAAACACATACATAGGAGACAAAGGAATCTCGGTATCTGGGTTTGATTTACTTCCATGCCCTTGAAGGTACAAACTTCACATGCATTATACATCTGTTGGGACCTGGCGGAACAGGAGTTGTGGGCTTTTTACTGCTGCCAGAGTCCATGTGTATTGGATTATGCTGTTGGCCCACCTCATGGTAAAGATAGCATCTTTATGTATAGTTGAATATCTGCCTGAAAAAAGAAAAAGATCCATTCAGCTTCAGTGGCAACAGCATGCCTAAGCTACTTCAGCAGTTTTGAGAATCTCATCCTAAATGATCAAAACGTATTGGAAGCGAAAATGTTGTCAGAATCAAACCTGCCGGTTTCAGTTGAAGTTTTGGATGTTCATCACTCCTCAGGTGTGGCCTTTGTAAGGGAAAAAAGCCCCAACCACTCTGGAAAGTCCTATCAATTTTGAGACCCAAAGAGGAAGGAAGCCTTTCAAAATGTTCTTTCAAGAATTTGACTAGTCAAACAGGATGGGACAAATGTCTGGTCAACAGCAGCTGGGGTCTGGAAGCATCTTTTTTTTGGAGCTGCACAAATGATAGCACCTTGCCCACTTTCATTTGTGGCCATTCTAAATTTTGAATATATTTTCCCATCAACCATATGCCAATTTTTCTGTCCCCATGAAACCCGCAACAGTCACAGTAATGTCTTCAAGTTCAATACCCAGGAGGTATTGAAATGTCCTCATTAACAGAGGGCTCTAAACAGTGAGGATTATTTTATTTGGTTTAAATCCTTCCAAAACATCAGATTTTTTCAGCTTTGTTTTTCAGTAATTTCTCACAACCCCAGAGGTTAAGGGCCAGATCTTTAAACAGAGCCTGAAACTACTAGTATCTCAATTTTCAAGATGGAAGATGAAGGGATTCTGTCTCCAGAGCCAGGGGAGGGGGGTGCAGAGGGGGAGGGAGGGGTGTTTGGCCAAAAAGTGGAAAGTACTGAAAATGAAGGAGCATTTTGAAATAACCCTTGTGCCTAGCTCTTTCACTTCTGGGCTATGCTGTTACCAATATCATCATAAAATTGTTCAGGTTATGGGTATGATTTTCCTGGATTTTATTCTGTTCCCTGTGAAAGTGGCCAGAAGATTCAGTGACTGACAGCACACAGCAATGAAAGTAGTTTAAAACTTCACATTATGCGAGTCTATGATTTGGGGGAGTAAGAGACATGTTTTTTAAAACATGTATATTTATAGCTACAGAAACAATATATGCATTCAATGAAAGAAAAGTTTTCAAACAAGTGTATCTATAAAAATTAAGTAGCAAATTCTTCACAAAGCCAAAGCCCTAATTCCATGATGAACTAATCATCCCACTCTCAACCAGTATACAATTCTTGGCTTTACATCAGAAAAAAGACATTGTAATTTTCTAAAGCCTCAACCTATATGAAATCCTATTGTTACAACATTCACCACTACAATAGCCCTCTGGAGACCTCAAAATGCCTTGCTGTCAATTAGGTTACTATAAGGAAGGAACAGGACATTGTTTACATCACAATGCAGCATCAATGAAGGTATATACATTAACCAGATGAATGCATTCTGCTGTGTTTCAGTAGGCCCAGTGCAATCTATGCTGATACAATGAATATCAAGCAGATCTCTCAGAATAGACAGTGCAGGTATCAGCTGCACCCTAACTGTGTGCTCAGTAAAATGAAATATGTGGCTTGCTGTACAGATTGGCAGTGTTTTTGGGAACTTTGCTCCAGGGAAAGGCTATAGATAGGAGGAGGGGTTCAAAGATACCTAACAGCCTTGCACTGACCCTTTGAAAATAAGGAAGCAGTTTCATACAGCCTCACCATTTGCCTTTGTTATTAGGAAATAAATCAGCCTTTGTTTTTTCTGGACAAAGTGAAGGAATGTCATTATGACTTATAAATTGTGCAGTTACAAAACAATCAGGAAATCTTCACATTTAAATCTGAATAACTTGAATTGTTTGAAGTTTAAGCTTTAGTCTATTGAGTGAAACAAATGCTTAAATAGAACTCTTCATTGAAATGCTGAGTTTGAGCTAAAATCTGCATAAAACCCCTCTGACACTATCTAAAAACTGAGCAAATCTTATACTTGTACCTTTTAGTGCCTTTTGACTAGAGATGAGACAAAACGCAGAGATGGCAAAAAGGCAAACTAATGTGGTCGATAGTGTTTTACTTGTGCTATTGCAAATGCATTTTGAGTGTTACCTTAATTTCATGTGACTAGACAATTCCCTCGTCTATAGAGTCTCAATCCTGATCATGCTGATTCATTGGCAGTTGACTCGTTAAGTCAAAAGTACTGAAGTCAAACATTTGCAGAGTTCCTTGCTTACTCAGGAAATAGCATCAAACATTTTTAAACAATGCGTGTTCCCGAATTATCAAAGGTTGTCCAGAGAAATTGCTATGCCGTTGAGATAAACTTCTGACTTGATGACTGCAGGGTCAGGCGAAGCCTAACAGAAAAATTGGTACCATTTTTGAGAAACAGATAGAAGTATTGTTCTTATTTTTATATAACTAAAATTAAGCCCTCCACTTTAAAAAATGTCCTTTTGTCACCAGGCAGGTGAGATGGCATCATGATCTGGCAACTGGAGCTGCAGACTTAGAAATGATCTGTGAATAACCTAAACCTTTCTGATATCTATGGTTTTATTGGCACTTTCTTGGTGTAAGAAGGCCATCACTTCTAGAATTTCCTGTTTTCCAGCCTTTATCTCCAGCTATGCTCCACCCCATGTGGATTTTCACACTGTCCCTTCTCAGAGATGACCTCTCTTCCACCTCTGACCTCTTTCAGAGTTTTCACCCTTGTTTTAACAACTGATTTATGACACGCCTGTGAAAGGGTCAAGCCTACTTTTACTGTTTGCTTAAAATATTTCTCTCTTTTGGTAGACACAGAAGTGGTGCTTAATAAGTGCTAAGTAAATAAACTAAGGGTTGGAGACAGCTTCCTTTTTCTGCTAACTACTAGATGTCTCTGAAAGTCTTTGTAACAAGTGTTTACCAAGTATTCAAACAAATTAACTGATAACTATAATCATTTTGTGCCTAATGAAATGTGTCAAGGGTTTAGGATTTCCAAAAAGAGTAATTTCAAATTAAGTTGTCTCACAGTTCAGTGAAAAGGCAAACGCTAAAGATAATTCAAGGACTTGTATATGTAATAGACAGGAAGTCTATTTTTCTTTTAGTTTGACAGATTGGTCTTCCACAGGAAAGGAAAAAAAAGGGGAAAAAGGCAAGAAGGCATAAACTTTCATTGCTTCCAGCCTCCCTTTCCCAAACCCCTTTTTCACCTCTGTTCAGGTGAAGTCAGGACTGCAGGATCAATGAGTTAAGATTAAAGGAAGATTTTGTTATTCTCTTTCACTTGTGATTTATTCTTTATATGCACTGTAAATTAATATAGAAATTCAGTTGTGGTTCTTAATGTGGTCTTCATTGTTCATTATATCTAAGAATCATAACTGTATGTATTTAGATTTACCAAAAGATAATTTTTTAAAAAATGGATATTTGTGTTGAAATTTATGAAGCTCTAAGTAAATACTAACTTGATGACAATGCTTATCCTTGCCACAGATCACATCACACAGAGAAAAATTTAGAAATAGGAAGAGTGTGTTTTGAGGATCTCTGTTTCAAGCTGAACTGCATACTAACATTTTCTCTATAAACTTCGTCACATGTGTCTCTCCCCAAGTTAAATGGTAACAGATGATATTTTTACAGATGTCACAAGATTCATTCCGCTGGTTTCTCAAATGAACTTGATTTTTTTTCTGACCATTAAAAACTTGATTTACTATCTTGACAATTTTAATATGGACAGAAACAGAGGTTTATTGTTATTTTTTTCTAATTTCCACATTTCCTTGAAATTTGCCAACACAGAAAACCTTCCAAGATAACACGTAGGGTTTGATTCGGCATTACAGAGAGGCCAAATTTAGATGATCTTTCTCTTCTTATGGTAAAAGAAAAAAAGTTTTTTTTTTTTAATTAAAAAGGCAAAATGGAAATTTTATAATGCTTTCTTGGTTTCAAAGCATAGCCACATTCCAGCAGCTGGAATGGGGAGACACCAGGTGAACAGGAACAGTTGCAAGGCATCACTTGGCCTTGTTGGTAGCATGTGTTCTTCTAACCACTGGCGCAGGACCACAATGCTGATTTCAGTCTGTGTCATGCCTGTCCCCTTGCTCAGGCCAGAAGGGAATGGGTGCAGTTTTGTTTCCCATCCACCCAGGAAGACTTCAGAAGGATCAGATGGAGCAGAACAGAGCCTTTGAAAGGATCATCTCCCAGACACAAAGGCTGCTGTTAGAACTAGACATTTTCTGCCTTGTCATCACCTACCTGCATAACCACCAGGCACAATAAAATCCATTCATTAAAGGCCCCACTCCAGGCTCCCCCACTCCAGGCTCCCCCACTCCAGGCTCCCCCACTCCAGGCTCCTTTGACATGCTTAACACTTCCGCTGACGGCAACGGCCTTCGGAGTGTTCAAAGGATAAAAGACTGAACACTATTTATAGTTTTGATACTGTTGAGAGGGTGGCTGAAATCCCACATTCCTTTCTCAGACCATGCTCAGTTGCTGAATTGAATGAATAGGGAAAATAAATAAATAATAAGCATTAAAAAGATAACTAAATGAAAGCACTGCCTTTGTTTTTGTCTTGTATGTGGAGCAGTGTCACTTGTTACGTGCTGGTATTTGGAAAGTGTCTTTTGACCTCAAAAGTTTTCTGCTCATTTTAGTCCTTTTGCATGTACTCTGCCCTAATTAAATCCATAGGAAGCAAATTACACTTTCTTCTCTTGATGATATCATTAAAACCATTAGATCAGTGAGTTGATAGGACAGGAAGTAAAAGAGTTGGAAAAAAAATTGACAAAAAAAAAAGGAGCTGAAAATACTTATAAATCTTGATTACACTTGACAAAAACCAGAAGTGGCCTGTGAAGTATCCATTAGCTGAAAAGCTGGTATAGATCAGTGTCACTGCATTGAAGACAATGGTGGTTTGTCAGTGGAGAAGCTGGCCAAGTGGACAGAAATAAAATTATCTTTCTCTTCACAAAAAGTTCAACAAGCTCCTTTTTGAAAACATCTTTCGATGGCCTTCAGTGTAAAGCTTTGACTTGGGAATATTTTGAGTGTTGGGGAATAAACACTCTAAATACATCTCTACCTAACTATGTCGATAAGGTACTCAAAATATTGAAGGATAATTTCGCAAGTTTAATTTTGCCATTGCCCTTCCTTCTGCACTGTAGGTGCATTTCAGCAGCACTTTTAAACAGAGAAGTTAAAAATCCATATTCTGAAGCCCTGGCGTAAGCACTTCTTGAATGGTTTCCCCCTCCATGCCTAGCCAGAGCAATGGCTGAAGATTTATTATCCTTCTGAACTGGAGTTTCATCCTCTGACCTCTACTAAGAACAGTCTCTGTGACATTAATTGTTCAGGAGCTGGATGCTTTGTATGGAGAACTATCTGAACCTGGTGCCTAACATAAGGAGTAGTATGGGTATATGTCTGGGACACCAATGGCAGCCACAGCTTCTGCAATCCAGAAACTTAGGATTTTCTAAAAGCTGTCTAAATCAGATTTATTAGGTGTCACAATCTGGAGAATTAGGAACAAATGGAAACAGAAGATGATAACAAAACCAAAACGGCAATCATAGATACTAATGCTGTCATATACATGTATTAATTGCAGCAATAACAGCATATATAGCAAGCTTCCATTGTGCTCATTTGTAATGAGCTTCTTGTAATGGAGTTTGAAACTTCCAAAGCTGAGGAGCAGTTTGTACAACCTACAGGTTCTATGGAGTTAGGGAGAAGAACAAAGGATTGGAACATGAGTGGACCTGGTCCTTAAGGTCTAGCAGAGTCAGAGTTGTGCCCTATGGGCCCCTCACTACTACCACTCAGGCAGAGGTCATCATTCTCATCAGTACTGCCTGTGCCAGGCATCATATTTACCCCACCAGCTTAGTAGCTTCATGCAATTCAGTAACTACATCAGTGGAAAAGGGTAGGGCGATGGATGTCATCTATTTGGCCTTCTAAAGGGGCTTTGACAGTCTCCCACAACATCCTTCTCTCTAAACTGGAGACATGGGTTTGATGGGTGGACTGTTCAGTGGATAAGGTATCAGATGGTCACATCCAAAGTTTACTGGTCAATGTCTCAGTGTCCAGATGGTGATGGTGCCCTTCATGAGTCTGTACTGGGACCAGTACTGTTTGACACCTTCTTCAATGACATAGACAGTGAGACTGAACACACCCTCAGCAAGTGTGCTGATGATACCAAGCTGACAGGTGCAGCTGATATGACTGAGGGATAGGATGCAGAGGTGGGCTGAGGAGAACTTAATGAGCTTCAATAAGGCAAAATGCAAGGTCCTGCACCTAGGTTGGGGCAATCCTAAACACCAATACAGGCTAGAGGACAATAAGATTGAGAGTAGCCCTCCAGAAAAGACCTTGGGGTTGCTGGTGAATGAGAAGCAGGATGTGAGCCAACAATGTGCATTTGCAGCCCAGAAGGCAAATCATATCCTGGGCTGCATCAAAAGTGTGGCCAGCAGATCAAGAGAGGCAATTCTGACACTCAGCTCTGCTCTGGTGAGACCTCACCTGGAGTGCTGTGTCCAGCTCAGCACAGAAAGTATGTGGACCTGCTGGAGCAGGTTCAGAGAAGAGCCACCAAGATGATCAAAAGGGTTGGAGTACCTCTCCCATGAAGACAGGATGGACTGATTGAGTCTGTTCAGCCTGGAGAAGAGAAGACTCCAGGGAGGCCTTAGAGTAACGTTTAAATATCTGAAGGGAACTGAGGGAAGGCTGGGGAAGGACTGTCTAGAAGGGCCTGTAGTGATAGGACAAGGGGCAATGGTTTTACAATAGAGCAGGGTAGATTTATGTTGGACATTAGGAAGAAATTCTTTACTATAAGCTGAAATACTGTAACTGAAATACTGGAACAGGATGCCCAGAGAGCTGGTAGAGGCACCATCCTTGAAAACATTCAAGGTTAAACTTGACTGGGTCCTAAACAACCTGTTCTAGTTAAAGATGTTCTGAGTCACTGTGGGAAGGGGTTGGACAAGATTTACATATTTACAGATTGCATTGGTTTGGAAAGGACCCTTGAAGGTCCAAACCCCTGTGGTGAGCAGTGACACGTCCAACTAGATCAGGCTGCCCAGGGCCACGCTGAGTCTGATCTTGAATGTCTTCAGGCCTTCAACCACACCCCTGGGCATCTTGTTACAGTATTTTAGCACTCTCACTTTACACTCTTAGTGTAAAGAACTTCATCCTTGTGTCCAATCCAATCTACCTGCTCCAGTTTGAAACCATTGCCCTTTTTCCTATCATTACAAGCCCTACTGTAGTGGGTTGAAAATTCCCCCCTAATATAAAATTGCCAGACCAGCTCAGATGAAAGAAAATGAAGCTGTATTTACAAGCAAAACTAAAATATAAATATGAAATGCAATGAATACGTACTAAATACACAATATTTACATTTATATACAATTTATAAACAGCACAAAAACCCCGCTGGACAAAAACCAGGGGGCTACCAATAGCTTCCCCCTCTCTGCTCCTGACCCTCCCCTCCCCCTGTACATAGGACAAGAGAAAGAGCAGAGAGTTGCTGGTGGTACTCAACCACAACAAAGAACACAGGCAAGGTCAGCAAAGCCAGCAGAAGCACAAGCCAGAGCAGAGGAAGTGAAAAGAGAGAAAGTTAGTGTATAGAACTAACTTTATATTAGTTCTCTGTACAATAGGATTATTTAGACCTTATCATTATTTTCCTTTTTACATCCTATGGTAATTTATTTACATTCTACTACTTTCTGTTCAAGATCTGTGGAAAATTTTCTACGAACAGCCTAAAACTACCACACCTTCTAAACAGGGAATCAAACAGAATCACACACAGAATATATATCTAGTTTGAAGAGACTGGCGCGAGGGGGATCATGTAAGGTG